>NC_092112.1:23140381-23297881 GCF_045679555.1 Salvelinus alpinus
ATGCCCACTAGCTCAAGCAGGTCAATTATGCCCACTAGCCAGGAATGGCAGCGTAAGTGAGGTAAGGTTGCATGGCCCCTTTATGGATGTACCTCAGCAAACCTATTGAAGATGATTTATGTAATCTATTTATGGGTTTGATTTTTTGTAATTTTCAATTGAAGCGATATTCAAAGAACAGATCACTTCGGTTTGGGATATAGCACTGCTGTCCACAAACTGAAGCCATTCACATGATAGAATATCTGAGTCTTGATAACCCAAGTAAATCATAGTGCTTTAGTACTAATACATCTCATATCATGGTATAGATGTTAACATAGAACAATAACAACATTTGGGCGACCTTTGACACTTGTCAAAATCTGTCAAATAGAACTTATATCTTTAACAAAATGTATTCTGAAAGACTTAATTGTAATTCCTTATAGATTAAATTCCATCATTCAGAGTTTCATGATATGACCATTGTCAGGTTAATGAAGAAATGAGGAGATGGGGATAGCCAGTCAGTTGTACCACTGAATGCCTCTTCTGCATTTAACCCAACCCCTCTGAATCAGAGAGGTGCAAGGGGCTGCTGCAATTGACATCCACATCTTCAGCACCCAGGTAACTGTGGGTTAACTGCCTTGCTCAGGGGCAGAACTACAGATTTTCACCTTGTCAGCTCAGGGATTTGACCCCTTTTGGTTGCTGGCCCAACACTCTAACCACTAGGCTACCTGCCTGGCGTTGTAACCCTTAAATTGGATTTCACTTTTCACTTTCACCAGTATATGCTTTCTCTCTCTCTCTATATATACCTACTTTCTAACTCTGGCAGTCACTTGAGAAAGTAGCTAGTCGTCTGCATCAGGAGTAATAACCTTGAACATGTCTACTGCTGTATTAATACAGCTCAGGTTCAAGCCTATTTGATGGCGAGCCAGCTGCTGATTACCTTGTCAAGGAACCTCGGAACAGAGGCGGCTGCTGCAGCATGGACACTTTAAAGGTGTGTGTAAAGTTACATTGTGGTGGCTGCTTTCAAAAATAGAGCAGACACCTTTTATATTTTGTAAATTGTCAGGCAAACTACCTGGCTTTCTGTATTTCGGGTAAGGTTGTTAAGGTGAAAGAGATTGAAATCCGGATAACTGCGAGTCAGTGTTGTGTATGTTTTCTGTTGTGGGCTATAGATTTAATTATACCTCATGTGTCTCTGTCAATTTTGTCCTCTTCGTCTCTGTAAAACTGCTTTGGGAATGGTAGCTACGTTATGTGTGAGAAAAATACTCTCTGGCAATCTTTATTCACATCTCTGGAAACTTTGGGTCATTGTATTGAGTATACCATACAGTCCATTCAACTGTTGTGAGGGTACAGACATACAGTAACTCTTGTTATCCTACCCAAACCACAGTCCTGATCCTTCATAATGGACTGAGTGCATTCTCTACGGCTTTCTGTTTGAAGGAAATGATACACATTTAAATGAATTCATTCAGGATTGTGTATTATTATTCAATTCTGGTATAAATTGGCATCATTATGACATTAAAAACAATGGCATGTGCCTATAATCTACTTTTGATGTAGCCCATGGCTCTTGTATGGAGTATAGGCCATTGACAAAATATCCCCCATATCACTCATAAGGGCATGTTTTTCCCAGGTCCAGGCTATTACGTAGGACTTGTGTTAAAACCTTTACAGGCTCTAAATTACCGACACATATTTTTGGTTTGCAAAGCTACATTTGTATGTGGTGTCCTCTGAGTCATCATCGACCAACATAATTGTTACAAAATGGCAGGAAACCTTTCTGTTCAGAGGAAATCCGGAAGTGATCATGTTTTGCCACCCTGACAGTAGAGTGTGAAGGGGTAAGGCTGTTGGCCTTTATTAGAGATCACCTGAAATAGAACAGCAGTGAAATTGTGTCAGTTGTGACCTTTGACTTGACCGGGAGAGTACACTGATGTTATTAACTGTTTCTGGAGGGGATGTCATGTTGCGACTCCTGTGATGTGGAGTGGATCCCCCAAGAGAAATATTTCCCTGGCAAAATTGCAGCAGTTTAGAGAGAGGAGAGGTGAATGTTGTTTTCTTTGCAATACAGAGGTTGGAATTGGTCCTATTTCAAGGAAGATGGAAAGGATGGTGGTGGGAGCAGGGGAGAGTGGGGCAATATAGGCCTTCAGTACAGGATATGATATTGCAGAACTGTGTAGATTAAGTGTTTTGGTAGTGGATAGTACTGTCTCGAAAGTAGTTCCCTTTGTAATGATTTTAATGACTGCCTCTGAAATGATGCCACAACGGTTATGTGTCATTATCAGCACTCCTGTAAACCTCTGTCCCTTCAATATGGTCCGACTGAACAGCAGGAAAAGCAATAGTCCAAACCCGAGGGCAGGGACAGGGAATTTAAACTGCATTGAAGAACAGGGGACTTCTGTAAAAGCTCTTGCGATCCAGAGAAAATGTATCTGCACAATTATTATTGTTATTGCATCACTGGTGGAGGTTCACCATCTGGCAGAGATCTAATGCACAATCACCTGTGGCTCTGCAGCAACTGTCTGCAACACTAAAGTCTTCAGAGCGATAAATACAGTAGGGGCAACAGTTTTAACCTGGAGACAGTTACAGTTACCTTGTGCTAATATCACATCATACATTACCTGTCTTATACAATCTGTTTTAAACAACCACATTAAGGACGGCTTTTCTTTGTTGAATTTAGGAATGGATTACTGGCCCACCACAGGTAAAAGTTTTAACACATTTTGAATGCATGTGAAAACATAATAAGGATCTCTATCTAGGGAAACAAACTCAACTGAAAGTTGAGTCTGAAATCCTGTCAAACGTCTATAAAGACAAAGTTTTCCTGAGAAGTAAACCTCTCTGAAGCAACACGACAGTTCGTTATGCCTCACTGGTAAGCCAGATTTGCAAAGAGCTTCGGGCTGGGAATTTGTGGTCTGCAACCTTATCCTCTGCAATCTCTGTCACTCAAACCTATTTGACAAGTGGCATTTGAGACAGGATGCTCATTTCTTTGCACTGTCACAGAAGCATTTTTGTCCAGGCAAAATGGGTTCTGATGAATCACAACATCATATAACAATGATAGTATACTGACTGACAAGTCTTCATCTTGTTCTTGTCGAGATCTGTCATGAATAACACATCAACCAACTTTCACGAGTATTACATTTACTGATATGAATAAAATGTCATACAGTAAATGCCATGAAAAGACCTACATCAGTGTGAAATGAAAATAACATTATTTTGAGTGTTTGTACGCTATTTCTATTTTTACTTTAAATATTGTGATGCAACAAATAAAGTTACTCTATGATATGAATGCAATACAACATAAATATACCAATAGTATGTTGCTATTTGTCTCACTAAACAACCCAGTGATGTGTAATTCACTTCAAAATGCTGACCTCTATAACAGCTCAGAGTAGAGGCACAGATGTATTCCTTCAGTATTTACGTCCCTCACTGGTTTATTTGTTTTGTTATAATGACAAGGCTTTATAGTGTGTTAACTCAAGATGCCAAGGTCCTTCGTGGTAAGGACATATTACTTATACTTAATTCCAAGTTTTGTCAATTCACATCCTAGCCCGCTTGGACTTGGTTTCTGAGTTAACCATATTTTTTGCATGAGGAATGAGCTCCTGGAACTTCCTGGTGGCCTATAACTCTGAGCTCTGATCAGAACACAGGAAGTTGTCTTAGGCCTCTGCTAGTCTAAGCCATTTGTTCAGTGGAGCCACGAAGTAGTAAATTGTATCCAAGACTTACAGTGGAGAGGATTGTGGCTTTACAATGACCCTGCCTTCATTAGTTTTATGAGGTCATTACACAATACACTAGCCTGATGGGTAATATCCTACAAAGGCCTCAAGTCCTCTTTGGTTAGGGGATAAAGCTACTAGTTACTAAAAACATAATTAAACAGACTCTACCTGTCAATATAAAAGAACACACTTTATTTATCTTTCGTCATACTAGAGTGCATGGAGTCCAGTCAGTTTCCTGCCACATAACAGAGGAAGGTCCCTTGGACCCAGTGGCAGTGTCTTTCTGTGGAAACAGTAGAGCATGAAAATCACTTCCCCAGGCTAAGAATGGCAGTCAGGACGAGTGTGTTCTGTCTGCCTGGCCGCATGGTGCCACAGGAGAGGTATCTAATTTCAGGCAGCAGGGGCAGCATGCGGAACAAACTCACGGCCAGAGCCCCCTGCCTGTGCATTCCTGCAGCAGACCAGAAGACCAGTCACAAGACAGCCAGGAAGCCTGTTGTGCACATTTGATCAACATTACATTTGATTGCATTCCGTTGTTCTTCAACAGTCTCATGAAATGGCGAGTATAGCATGAGAAGGAATATATTAAACTAAACTCCTGACAATGAGATAGGATATGCTTGGCAGATCCAGAGGGGGGTATTTGGCGACGCACTAAATGCAATAAGCACAAGTCAAGTGAATCAAGTGAGGAGAACAAGATTTCACCTGACCTGCAAAACTTGTGGTTATGAGTCATTATCATGACACATTTGAATTGGATTACCTTTACTGCTTTTGAATGTGGAAGACGGGACAGTGAACAGTAGAATATTCACAGGGGATCCATTATTCCAGAAATCATGCAAAGTTAGTCTCGCAGGGACAAGACAAGATAATTTACAGTTGAAGTTGGAAGTTTACAAACACCTTAGCCAAATACATTTAAACTCAGTTTTTCACAATTCCTGACATATAATCCTAGTAAAAATGTCCTGTTTTAGGTCAGTTAGGATCACCACTTTATTTTAAGAATGTGAAATGTCAGAAAAAAAGTTGAGAGAATGATTTACTTCAGCTTTAACTTCTTTAATTTCGGCTTGCAAGTCCCCCCCCCTTTTTCCTCCAAACATAACAATGATCAGTATGGCCAAACAGTTACAGTGGGGAGAACAAGTATTTGATACACTGCCGATTTTGCAGGTTTTCCTACTTACAAAGCATGTAGAGGTCTGTAATTTTTAGCATAGGTACACTTCAACTGTGAGAGACGGAATCTAAAACAAAAATCCAGAAAATCACATTGTATGATTTTTAAGTAATTCCTTTGCATTTTATTGCATGACATAAGTATTTGATACATCAGAAAAGCAGAACTTAATATTTGGTACAGAAACCTTTGTTTGCAATTACAGAGATCATACATTTCCTGTAGTTCTTGACCAGGTTTGCACACACTGCAGCAGGGATTTTGGCCCACTCCTCCATACAGACCTTCTCCAGATCCTTCAGGTTTCGGGGCTGTCGCTGGGCAATACGGAATTTCAGCTCCCTCCAAAGATTTTCTATTGGGTTCAGGTCTGGAGACTGGCTAGACCACTCCAGGACCTTGAGATGCTTCTTACGGAGCCACTCCTTAGTTGCCCTGGCTGTGTGTTTCGGGTCATTGTCATGCTGGAAGACCCAGCCACGACCCATCTTCAATGCTCTTACTGAGGGAAGGAGGTTGTTGGCCAAGATCTCGCGATACATGGCCCCATCCATCCTCCCCTCAATACGGTGCAGTCGTCCTGTCCCCTTTGCAGAAAAGCAGCCCCAAAGAATGATGTTTCCACCTCCATGCTTCACGGTTGGGATGGGTTCTTGGGGTTGTACTCATCCTTCTTCTTCCTCCAAACACAGCGAGTGGAGTTTAGACCCAAAAGTTATATTTTTGTCTCATCAGACCACATGACCTTCTCCCATTCCTCCTCTGGATCATCCAGATGGTCATTGGCAAACTTCAGACGGGCCTGGACATGCGCTGGCTTGAGCAGGGGGACCTTGCGTGCGCTGCAGGATTTTAATCCATGACGGCGTAGTGTGTTACTAATGGTTTTCTTTGAGACTGTGGTCCCAGCTCTCTTCAGGTCATTGACCAGGTCCTGCCGTGTAGTTCTGGGCTGATCCCTCACCTTCCTCATGATCATTGATGCCCCACGAGGTGATATCTTGCATGGAGCCCCAGTCCGAGGGTGATTGACCGTCATCTTGAACTTCTTCCATTTTCTAATAATTGCGCCAACAGTTGTTGCCTTCTCACCAAGCTGCTTGCCTATTGTCCTGTAGCTCGTCCCAGCCTTGTGCAGGTCTACAATTTTATCCCTGATGTCCTTACACGGCTCTCTGGTCTTGGCCATTGTGGAGAGGTTGGAGTCTGTTTGATTGAGCGTGTGGACAGGTGTCTTTTATACAGGTAACGAGTTCAAACAGGTGCAGTTAATACAGGTAATGAGTGGAGAACAGGAGGGCTTCTTAAAGAAAAACTAACAGGTCTGTGAGAGCCGGAATTCTTACTGGTTGGTAGGTGATCAAATACTTATGTCATGCAATAAAATGCAAATTAATTACTTAAAAATCATACAATGTGATTTTCTGGATTTTTGTTTTAGATTCCGTCTCTCACAGTTGAAGTTTACCTATGATAAAAATTACAGACCTCTACATGCTTTGTAAGTAGGAAAACCTGCAAAATCGGCAGTGTATCAAATACTTGTTCTCCCCACTGTATATTTTGGTTTCATCAGACCAGAGGACAAAAAGTACGATCTTTGTCCCCATGAGCAGTTGCAAACCGTAGTTGTCACGCCCTGACCTTAGCGAGCCTTTTTATGTCTCTATTTTGGTTTGGTCAGGGTGTGATTTGGGGTGGGCATTCTATGTTCTGTTTTCTAGGTTTGTGTATTTCTATGTTTTGGCAGGGTATGGTTCTCAATCAGGGACAGCTGTCTATCATTGTCTCTGATTGGGAATCAAACTTAGGCAGCCTTTTTTCCTTGTGTCATTGTGGGAAGTTGACTTGTGTTTGTGGCACTTAGCCCTCGTAAGCTTCACGGTTGTTTCTTTCGTTTCTTGTTTTGTTGGCGACATTCTAATAAAAAGGTAAATGTACTCTCACCACGCTGCACTTTGGTCCAGTTCTTACGACGGCCGTGACAGTAGTCTGGCTTTTTTGTGGCGGTTTTGGAGCAGTGGCTTCTTCCTTGCTGAGCAGTATAGGACTCGTTTTACTGTGGATATAGATACTTTTGTACCTGTTTCCTCCAGCATCTTCACAAGGTCCTTTGCTGTTGTTCTGGGATTGATTTGCACTTTTCGCACCAAAATACGTTAATCTCTAGGAGACAGAACGCGTCTCCTTCCTGAGCGGTATGACACGGCTGCGTGGTTCCATGCTGTTTATACTTGCGTACTATTGTTTGTACAGATGAACGTGGTACCTTCAGGCGTTTGGAAATTGCTCCCAAGGATGAACCAGACTTGTGGAGGTCTACAATCTTTTTTTCTGAGGTCTTGGCTGATTTTATTTTATTTTCCCATGATGTCAAGCTAAGAGTCACAGAGTTTGAATTTAGGCCTTGAAATACATCCACAGGTACACCTCCAACTGACTCAAATTATTTTAATTAGCCTATCAGAAGCTTCTGAAGCCATGACATAATTTTCTGGAATTTTACAAGCTGTTTTAAAGCACAGTCAACTTAGTGTATGTAAACTTCTGACCCACTGGAATTGTGATACAGAGAATTAAAAGTGAAATAATCTGTCTGTAAACAATTGTTGGAAAAATTACTTGTGTCATGCACAAAGTAGATGTCCTAACCGACTTACCAAAACTATAGTGTGTTAACAAAACATTTGTCGAGTCGTTGAAAAACGAGTTTTAATGACTCCAACCTCAGTGTATGTAAACTTCCGACTTCAACTGTATATTCCACACTTTATTTTTGTTGGATTGTTCCATTTTCCTTTCTTTTTTTGTTCCTCTCCTTTTTTGTTTCTGTAAAATAAAGAAAACCTCAGCGGACTTTGGTTCTGTGAAGCAGAGATTCTGATCTATGGCTTCTATGCCCCTGAGGGCAGAAGAAGCCTCTACATGAGGTCTCAGAGCTATAATCACCATGTAGGGAATGTAACATTAATAAGTGGTTCATTAACCCTCCAGTATCTCATCTCATTAGTTAACCAGTTCTACTGTATTGTACAAATTGAATGTAACTAAGCTGTTGGTGGTATTACAATATATTCAAATCTATATTTGCAATTTTACTTTTGTGTTTATGCAACATGCGTGTGTTGCAAATGGGCTTTAAATGCATGCCAAATCTCACATCTCCTTCTCTGACTCAAGTTTCATTGACTGTAGTTTGTTATTTTCTTTGCAGGTGGCAAGCGTGTACTGTTAAAACTATTTTAAGGAATGGAGTCTTGGGACACTTGTTTTCATAGTCAGCCTAGCAGTCTTGTCAGCCACAGGGTCTTAGTGCTACCTGCCCTGGGGCTTTGACATCCCCTTATTCTTCCTGACCTATCCACCTGGGCCTAGCCAGCAGCCATAGGACTTGTCCTGTCAAGTACACGTCATTCAACTTGCTTTGGTGTCACCTAATAAGGCCAGAGATACAATATCCCTTTGGAGCAGTGTTAGACTGTTCAACAGAGACGAAAGGAAATGTAGAAATTTATTAACTACAGTGGCTTACAAAAGTATTCATCCCCCTTGGTGTTTTTCCTATTTTGTTGCATTACAACCTGTAATTTAAATAAATTTTTATTAGGATTTCAGGTAATGACATACACAAAATAGTCCAAATTAGTGAAGTAAAATGAAAAAAATGACTTGTTTCAAAAAATAAATAAATATTAAAAAACAGAAAAGTGATGTGTGCATATGTATTCACCCCCTTTGCTATGAAGCCCTTAAATACGATCTGGTGCAACCTATTACCTTCTGAAGTCACATAATTAGTTAAATAAAGTCCACCTGTGTGCAATGTAAGTGTCACATGATCTCTCACATGAGATCAGTATATAATACACCTGTTCTGTAAGGCCCCAGAGTCTGCAACACCACTAAGCAAGGGGCACCACCAAGCAAGCTTCACCATGAAGACCAAGGATCTCTCCAAACAGGTCAGGGACACAGCTGTGGAGAAGTACATATCAGGGTTGGGTTATAAAAAAATATCTGAAACTTTGAACATCCCACGGAGAACCATTACATCCATTATTAAAAAATCGAAAGAATATGGCACCACAACAAACCTGCCAAGAGAGGGCCGCCCACCAAAACTCACGGACCAGGCAAGGAGGGCATTAATCAGAGTGGCAACAAAGAGACCAAAGATATCCCTGAAGGAGCTGCAAAGCTCCACAGCAGAGATTGGAGTACCTGTCCATAGGACCACTTTAAGCCTTACACTCCACACAGCTGGTCTTTACGGAAGAGTGGACAGAAAAATGCCATTGCTAAAAGAAAGAAATCAGCAAACACGTTTGGAAGACTCTCTAAACATATGAAAGAAGGTACTCGAGGTGATGAGAGCTTTTTGGCCATCAAGGAAAACGCTATGTCTGGCACAAACCCAACACCTCTCATCACCCCAAGAATACCATCCCCACAGTGAAGCATGGTGGTGGCAGTATCATGCTGTGAGGATGTTTTTCATCGGCAGGGACTGGGAAACTGGTCAGAATTGAAGGAATGATGGATGGCGCTAAATACAGGGACATTCTTGAGGGAAACCTGTTTCAGTTTTCCAGAGATTTGAGACTGGGATGGAGGTCTAGTAGTTATGCACGCTCAAGTTTTCAGTTTCTTTGTTTGTTTCACCACCAAAAAAATGTGCATCTTCTATGTGGTAGGCATGTTGTGTAAATCAAATGATACAAAACTAATATGATACAAAAAATAATTTTTAATTCCAGGTTGTGAGGCAACAAAATAGTAAAAATGCCAAGGGGGTGAATACTTTCACAAGCCACTGTATGGGAGTGTAGATGGGGTAGTTGATTAACTATAGTGGTGTAGATGGGGTAGTTTATTAACTACAGTAGTGTAGATGGGGTAGTCTATTAACTACAGTAGTGTACATTAGATAGGAATGAATAATGGGTATCTGACTTTACTTTTCAAACCACCTTTCCATTCATTATGGTTTCCATGCTATTCAAAGAGAACACTGGCTAAAATGAAACCCACGAACCGAAAGGTGTACAGTATGTGGTAGTCCAGTCAGATCCCTTGCATTTAGATTAAATAGTTCACATTACATGGGAATCCATTTTTTGGAGCGTTTGGAAATAATTGCAATAAGAGCCCTCTGTTCTGCCTGACTGCTGCAGCCGGGATGGCTCCATTAACGCTAGCAAGCCCATTTAACCCAGTTACCACTCACACAGCGAATGAATGTTACACTTCACCGTGCATGAGGGCCACACACACATCAGCAGGGTTTCACGGTGAGATGGATCTGTCATCTGTCATAATGCAGTAATAACTAACACTTTCTAGACGTACAAGGCCTGATCCAGATGTGCCTATCTCTGACCCACTCTCCCCTATCTCTGACCCACTCTCCCCTTTCTCTGATCCACTCTCCCCTTTCTCTGACCCATTCTCCCCTTTCTCTGACCCAGTCTCCCCTTTCTCTGACCCACTCTCCCCTTTCTCTGACCCACTCTCCCCTTTCTCTGACCCATGCTCCCCTATCTCTGACCCACTCTCCCCTTTCTCTGACCCACTCTCCCCTATCTCTGACCCACTCTCCCCTTTCTCTGACCCATTCTCCCCTATCTCTGACCCACTCTCCCCTTTCTCTGACCCACTCTCCCCTATCTCTGACCCACTCTCCCCTTTCTCTGACCCACTCTCCCCTATCTCTGACCCACTCTCCCCTTTCTCTGACCCATTCTCCCCTATCTCTGACCCACTCTCCCCTTTCTCTGACCCACTCTCCCCTTTCTCTGACCCACTCTCCCCTATCTCTGACCCACTCTCCCCTTTCTCTGACCCATTCTCCCCTATCTCTGACCCACTCTCCCCTTTCTCTGACCCACTCCCCCCTATCTCTGACCCACTCTCCCCTTTCTCTGACCCACTCTCCCCTACCTCTGACCCACTCTCCCCTTTCTCTGACCCATTCTCCCCTTTCTCTGACCCACTCTCCCCTATCTCGGACCCACTCTCCCCTTTCTCTGATCCACTCTCCCCTTTCTCTGACCCATTCTCCCCTTTCTCTGACCCACTCTCCCCTTTCTCTGACCCACTCTCCCCTATCTCTGACCCACTCTCCCCTTTCTCTGACCCACTCTCCCCTTTCTCTGACCCACTCTCCCCTATCTCGGACCCACTCTCCCCTTTCTCTGACCCATTCTCCCCTATCTCTGACCCACTCTCCCCTTTCTCTGACCCATGCTCCCCTATCTCTGACCCACTCTCCCCTTTCTCTGACCCACTCTCCCCTATCTCTGACCCACTCTCCCCTTTCTCTGACCCATTCTCCCCTATCTCTGACCCACTCTCCCCTTTCTCTGACCCACTCTCCCCTTTCTCTGACCCACTCTCCCCTATCTCTGACCCACTCTCCCCTTTCTCTGACACACTCTCCCCTATCTCTGACCCACTCTCCCCTTTCTCTGACCCACTCCCCCCTATCTCTGACCCACTCTCCCCTTTCTCTGACCCACTCTCCCCTATCTCTGACCCACTCTCCCCTTTCTCTGACCCATTCTCCCCTATCTCTGACCCACTCTCCCCTTTCTCTGACCCATTCTCCCCTATCTCTGACCCACTCTCCCCTTTCTCTGACCCATTCTCCCCTATCTCTGACCCATTCTCCCCTATCTCTGACCCATTCTCCCCTATCTCTGACCCTCCCTGCCCTTTTCTCTATACACGTGTTTCAAGGACATGGTTTCTGGAGTGAAGCACTGCACTGGCTGGAGCTAATAGACCTTGAATGTGAAATGTTCCAGAGGAGTGTGCTCCTCAGTGTGAAGCATGGCAGGCCCTGATTAGGGAAGTGACAGTCCGAACACCCAGAAGAATGACTGTGATTGTTCTGCCGGAGCCAGAGAAAAGGGAGGGCTTGAGGGATGAATCTCTATCCAGTGATTCAAGCGTTTTCATGGTGCATATTGCAATAACAATTTCTCCTTGAAGACATTGGGTCTGTTTCTAGGCTGCTTGGTGTCTGGTGTCACAAGACAACTTCTGGGACCAGCAATGCGTCTTTGTAATGGAAAGTGCCGTGCCAGCCAGCAGTTACTCTTTAAAACGATGTTGTTGTTTCTTTCCGGAGTATGCTTTTGAATTAGATCAACTGACTGAGACCAAAGAGATGCTGCATGTTTAAGAAAGCAAACACACAATTCCATGGAGGTCATATTTACATCAGTTTGAAGCTTGTCATCAAAAGGTCTACCTTTAGAAGAACAAACAGGTTCCTCATTCCCATCTGGTGGCTGCTTGCCTTCAGCGTCAAGAAGCAGATCTAGGATAGCTCACGTCGTGGCAGTATTTTTCCTTCTTTTAGAAGTGCTTGTTGCCATGAAATAGAGGAACTGTGTGACTACAGCCAGGGTGCTCTCAACTGGTTATTTGTCCATATTTGATGTTGGTATTATCGGTGAATCTACATGAAACAATTTTTCTTTAACGATCAAAAGATCTAACCGTTTATTGATGCCGTAGCCTACAGTGTAATTAATGTACTTTCTTGTTGATTATCTCACAGCAAAAATGTTTCCCCATCGGCCATTTTCTTTTGAAGGTAAATTGCCTGTTGTTTGCTTGTGAGAGACCCCATTTGCTGTGGCTTCTAGCTACTTTTCCATTTAGTGGCGTTTCCGATAGTATAAATTGAATTGATTCCATCGGTTTTATATGATGTCGGGGCAGCTGTGAACTGGGTAACATTTAGCTTAGGGCTATCCATTTCATTCTCTACAAGGTTCATGTTGGAAATTATTTTACACTTAGAAATCACCTCACACTTTTATATAGCCAAACCCAAGCAGCCTCAATGATTCTTGACCTTTAAACACATGACCGCAGGTGACTACTTCAGAATTGTTTAAATCCACATCTTTATATGAACACAGAGACAAATCTCTAGCCAGCAGATAACACTTTTAAGATCAAGTGAGTCTTTCCATGTACTTCACAGGCTCAGTGAAGCAGGGCAATAAGATGCCTGTGCTTTAGAGGAATGTGTACTATATATGGGTCTTATTTTCCCATTGATCCCAACAATGTTTGTATATATAAGATTTCAGCCATGCCAAAGCTTAAGAATTGAGATGAGTTGCTTGGCTTTTTGCTCCTTGAAGTCTTGAAGGACACATGAGCCCGGTGCCTCGTGAAGTAGGTCATGCGTGTCCCCTGATATAGTTTTTTATCCTGTCTGTGATAGTAAGGATTACCAAATCTTTTTTTCTCTCTGTGAGGTGAATGTCATTATTTTTCCCTCTCACCTCAAACGGAGACAGCCACGACTGAAAGCACCACTCCCTCCTTATTATTTTACTAGTCGCCTTTCATTTACCTGACCACTTCAAAAAGCAATGAATTGTCAAGACACTCCCTGAGATGAGGTCAAACATACAGCATAGGCACTACTCTTTTTATTACCATAAATGTCAGTGGTCCTCTTCATCTTCCACATACTGTTATTGCACCGGTGGAAATGTCAAATGTATTTGCAACAGTCATAACACCATGATGGGCCCTCAGCTCAGAAAACTGCACTGTCAAATATAATCAACAAATGAGGAAGTATGTCTATGAACCTATTACTGTCTGATCTATTTCACGCAGTGTGGAAGAAGAAGAAGAAGAAGAAGAAGCAGCAGAAGAAGAAGCACAAGAAGCAGAAGGCAGCAGAAGCAGAAGAAGAAGCAGAAGAAGAAGAAAAGCAGCAGAAGAAGAAGCAGCTATCAAGGCACAAGGCGAGACCCAAATGCAGACACAGGAGGCAGATTGTTAGATTCTTAGAATGTTTATTAATTCAAAGGGGTAGGCAAGAGAATGGTCATGGACAGGCAAAAAGGTCAAAACGAGATCAGAGTCTAAGAGGTACAGAGTGGCAGACAGGCTCGTGGTGAAGGCAGACAGAATGGTCAGGCAGGCGGGTACAAAGTCCAGAAACAGGCATGGGTCAAAACCGGGAGGACAAGAAAAATGAGAATGCAAAAAGCAGGAGAACGGGAAAAATGCTGGTTGACTTGGAAACAAACAAGACGAACTGGCACAGAGAGACATGAATCACAGGGATAAATACACAGGGTAAAATAAGCGACACCTGGAGGGGGTGGAGAGAATAACAGGAACAGGTGAAATAGATCAGGGCGTGACAGTAACCCCCCCCCCCCCCCCCCGCCCCACCCCCACATGGCATCCAACCTGGGAGCATACCTGGCTGACCGGGGTGTCGGCGGTGGAAATCGGCGATGAAGGCCGGTCCAAGCCAGCACCTCTCCTCCGGGCCATATTCCAAGTTTTTATGGTCGGTCCAGACCAGGAATGGCTGTTCTGCTCCTTCCAGCCAGTGCCTCCACTCCTCCAATGCCATCTTCACCGCCAGGAGTTCTCGGTTGCTAACATCGTAGTTCCTCTCAGCAGGATTGAGACGATGGCACAGGAGGGCACAGGGATGAAGCTTCTGGTCCTGGGCAGATCGCTGGGACAGGATGGCCCCCACTCCAACATCCGAAGCATCCACTTCCACCACAAATTGACGCGAGGGGTCCGAATGGATGAGGATGGGTGCTGTTGTGAACCAATGCTTCAGGTCCACAAAGACTTTGTCGACAGCTGGAGACCATTTGAACGGTACTTTGGGGAGGTGAGTGCTGAGAGGAAGGCCGCCAGGGTGCTGTAATCCCGAATGAAACGGCAGAAGTTTGCAAAACCAATAAACCGTTGCAACTGCATCCTGGACGTTGGTTGAGGCCAATCCAGCACTGCTTTCACCTTTCCAGGATCCATCTAAACATTGCCCTCAGCAATGACATATCCCAGAAAGGTGATAGAAGAGTGCTGGAAGTCACACTTCTTGGCTTTCACAAACAATTGGTTCTCCAGGAGGCACTGAAGGACCTGTCTGACATGGAGTACATGTTCTTGGTTAGATCGGAGAAAAAACAGGATGTTGTCCAGGTAGACGAACACAAACCGGTTTAGCATGTCCCGAAGCACATCATTGACCAAAGCCTGGAAGACAGCATCGATGGTGAGTCCAACTGGCATGACCTGTTACTCATAATGTCCACTGGCTGTGTTGAAGGCTGTCTTCCACTCATCCCCCTTGCGTATCCGAACCAAGTGGTAGGCATTCCGAAGGTCCAACTTGGAAAACATGGTAGGGCCCTGGAGAGGTTTAAACTGTGAGGAGAGGAGAGGTAGAGGGTACCGATTTTTGACAGTGATATCGTTAAGTCCCCGGTAGTCAATGCACGTGCGCAGGTCTTGTCCTTCTTCTCCACAAAGAAAAACCCATGCGCCAGCAGGAGATGCAGAAGAACAGACAGCCCCAGTGGCCAGAGACTCCTCTATGTACTCCTCCATAGCTTTGGTCTCTGGTCCGGACAGAGAATAAAACCAATCCCGAGGTGGTGTAGTGCCTGGGAGAAGGTCAATGGCACAATCATAAGGACAGTGCGGGGGACGGGAAGTAGCATGTGCCTTACTGAACACTTCCAGGAGGTCATGGTATTCAGTAGGAATAGCAGAGATATCCACAGTCTTGCTAACATCCTGAGGAGGACGACTTGGGGAAGGCTGTGCTGCTTGAAGGCAGTGGGAATGGCAAAAAGGACTCCAACCCAGGATGGAGCTTGTGGTCCAGTCAATCACAGGATTGTGTTTTTGTAGCCAGGAAAATCCCAACACAACCGGAACATGGGGAGATGCAATGAGTAGGAACTGTATGGTCTCACTGTGGTTACCAGAAACCGGTAAGTGAATGGGCACAGTACTATAGGTGATTTACTACTAGTACTATAGAGCGGCCGTCCAATGCCCTAGCATCCATGGGCACAGAGAGAGGCTGAGTGGGAATACCAAGCTCCGAAGCTATCGTGGCATCCATAAGACATTCATCAGCCCCAGAGTCAATGAGCACTCGGAGAGACTTAGATTGGTCTCCCCACAGCACAAGAGCAAAAAGGGGTGTGTGGGTGATGGGAATTAGGGAACTCCCAGTCTGACTCGCCATGTACTGGTACCGACTAGAGACGAGGGTTTCCTAATAGTGCAGGTAGCTATAAAATGTCCTGCCCCTCCACAGTACAGACAACAGTTATTATTCATCCTCCGTGAGCGCTCCCAAACTGATAGCCTAGTTCTTCCCAACTGCAAAGGCTCAGGAGTATCCAACTCACCCGTCGTAGATTCACGAGAGAGCTCGGGTGACTTCGACTCCTCTCGGAAGAGCTGCCTTCGGAAACTTCCGGATTACATAGGAGGTGAACGCGCCGTATCGGGTGCACGAGTGCGCCCGATACCAGACCTCCTCTCACTCTTGCGTTCCCTTAGGCGTCCTTCAATTTTAATGGTTAAGGTGATAAGAGAATCGAGGTCCACTGGCAGTTCCCGAGCAGCTAGCTCATCCTTTACCTCCTCAGATATTCCGTGCAGAATAAGTAACGAAAAGAGACTTTGGATTCCAGGGACTTTCGGCGGCCAACGTGCGAATGTCCACCGTGTAGTCTGCCACACTACGTGAGTTTTGACGTAAGTCAAGCAGTTTGCTGGCCACCTTTCTCCCGGAAACCGAAGACTCAAAAAGTTCTCACCTCTGCCATGAATTCCTGCAAATGACCGCAAATGGCAGGAGGGGGTGGAGGGGGTGGAGACAATAACAGGAACAGGTGAAACAGATCAGGTTGTGACACTAAATCTCTCTGAGCGTGGTATGATCGTGGTTGCCAAGAGCACCAGTTCCAGTAACTCAGAAAAGGCAGGCCTTCTGGGCTTTTCACACACGACAGTGTCTACGGTTTACAGAGAATGGTGCAATAAACAAAAAACATCCAGTCAGCGGCAGTCCTGTGTTCGAAAACAGCTTGTTGATGACAGAGGTTGAAGGAGAATGGCAAGAATCGTGCAAGCGAACAGGGGCGGCAGGTAGCCTAGTGGTTAGAGCTTTGGGCCGGTAACCGAAAGGCTGCTAGATCGAATCCCAGAGTGGACAAGGTAAAAATCTGTTGTTCTGCCCCTGAACAAGGCAGTTAACCCACTGTTCCTAGGCTGTCATTGTAAATAATAATTTGTTCTTATCTGACTTGCCTAGTTAAATAAAGGTTAAGTAAATAAACAGGGGGGCCACTAATGTGCAAATAATGGTGTGTAGAATGATGTCTCGGAATGCACAACTGGTTGGTCCTTGTCATGGATGGGCTGTTGCAGTAGATGACCACACCGGGTTCAATACTATCAGCTAAAAACAAGAAGAAGCAGGTTCAGTGGGCATGCGATTATCAAAACTGGACGATTGAGGAGTGGAAAAACATCTCCTGGTCTGACGAATCCCGGTTCCTGTTGTGTCATGCTGATGGCAGAGTCCATCGGTATAGGCTGGTGTAGGGAATGTTTTCCTGGTACACGTTAGGTCCCTTATTACCAATTGAGCAACATTTGAACACCACATCTTGTAGAATCCATGCTCAAAGAATTCAGGCTGTTCTGGAGACAAAAGGTACTTGATGGGTGTACCTAATACACTGGCCACTGAGTGTATATAAATAATGCTGAAAGTTATATAATTGTCTTTCAGTTGTGGTAAGAGAACTTTGCTGCTATTTTTCGTGCTTGAATTGGTTTCAATACTGCATACGTTTTCAGAGAGCCAAGGTGGCAATATCCTTTATGCATAATGATAACTCTAAATGCATAAATTGAATTTGTTCCCCAACTGCATGTTTGTGTGCGGTCCGACAGAAGCCTATCTAGAGTGACATGCGGGGTGAAAGCAGGGTACCGGCGGAAGTCATTCAGAACTCATTGGCATTCCCCGTCGCCCGGCTCAATGGCGCTATGGGTACACTGATCTGGGAGGGGGCGATTTTAACAAGGGCAAGGAAGCCTTGGAACCAACAGGGCTCCCTGCTGAATAGCACATGATGGCTGTGAGCTACTGCAGTATCGCTGCATGGGTGGCACTCAGGGGAAACTCTCAGTAGGAAATCAATGCCTAAGGGCATTACCTGTGCTTTAGTAGGTCTACTATCTATGAAGTGGAATGATATCAAATTACATGGCCAAGGTGGCCCTCCAGTGTCACTCTCTCTTTTAGTACATTTTCTCAAGTAGGCACACTCATCCACCTAGCGATATTACATTTAGATGGATTGTAGTTACAGTGCTTTCGGAAAGTGTTCATCCCTTTGACTTATTCCATATTTTGTTGCGTTACAGACTGAATTTAAAATGTTTTTTTCCCCGCACCCATCTTCACACAATACCCCATAATGGCAAAGTGAAAACAACTTTTTAGAATTTATTGAAAATGAAACACAGAATACCCCTGAGTCAATACATGTTACAATCACCTTTAGTAGCGATCAGTGGTGTAAAGTACTTAAGTAAAAATATTGAAAGTACTAATTAAGTATTTTGTGGGGTATCTGTACTTTACTTTACTACTTATATTTTTTAACAACTTTTAATTTTACTTCAATACATTCCTAAAGAAAATATTGTACTTTTTACTCCATACATTTTCCCTGACAACCAAAAGTACTTGTTACATTTTGAATCCTTAGTATGACAGGAAAATTGTCAAATTCACGCACTTATCAAGAGAACACGTGGTCATCCCTACTGCCTCTGGCCCGGCGGACTCACTAAACACAAATGTATTTTTTGTAAGTAATCTCTGAGTGTTGGAGTGTGCCGTCTACCTTGCTTAATGTAAGGAATTTTAAGTAATTTATACTTTTACTTTTAATACTTAAGTATATTTTAGCAATTACATTTACTTTTGAAACTTAAGTATATTTAAAACCAAATACATAGACTTTTACTCAAGTACTATTTTACTGGCTGAATTTCACTTTTACTTGAGTAACTTTTAAGGTATCTATTCTTTTACTTAGGTATGACTATTGCGTACTTTTTCCACCACTGGTAGCGATTATAGTTATGAGTTTTACTGTGTAAGTCTCTAAAAACCTTGCACACCTGGATTGTACAATATTTGTGTCACATCCTGATCTGTTTCACCTGTCTTTGTGATTGTCTCTACTCCCTCCAGGTGTCGCCCATCTTCCCCATTATCCCCTGTGTATTTATACCTGTGTTCTCTGTTTGTCTGTTGCCAGTTTGTCTTGTTTGTTCAAGTCAACTAGCGTTTTGTGTCTCAGCGCCTGCTTTTACCAGTCTCTCTTTTCTCGTCCCTCCTGGTTTTGACCTTTGCCTGTCCTGACACCGAGCCTGCCTGCCGACCTGTACCTTTGCCACCTCTGGATTCCCGACCTCTGCCTTACCCTGACCCTGAGACTGCCTGTCGCCAGGTACCGTTGCCCCACCTCTGGTTTACTGACCCCTACCTGTCTTGACCTGTCTATTGCCTGCCCTGTTGGAATATTAAACTATTGTTTATTCGACGTGGTCTGCATCTGGGTCTTACCTTCATACCTGATAATTTGCAAATGTATATTTTTTAATTCTTCATGCTCTGTCAAATTGGTTATTGATCATGGCTAGACAGCCATTTTCAAGTCTTGCCATAGATTTTCAAGCCGATTTAAGTCAAAACTGTAACTAGGCCACATACAATATTGTCTTGGTAAGCAACTCCAGTGTGTATTTGGCCTTGTTTTAGGTTATTGTCCTGCTGCAAGGTGACTTTGTCTCCCAGTTTCTCTTGGAAAGCAGACTGAACCAGGTTTTCCTCTATGACTTTGCCTGTGCTTCACTCTATTCCATTTATTTTTATCCTAAAAAACTCCCTTGCCGATGACAGGCATACCCATAACTGAGTGGTACTCAGTGATGGGGTATTGTGTGTAGGCCAGTGACATAATCCCAATTCAATAAATGTTAAATTCAGGCTGTAATGCAACAACATGTGGAAAAAGTCAAGGGTTGTGAATACTTTCTAAAGGAACTGTATGTACAGTACCAGTCAAAGGTTTGGACACACCTACTCATTCAAGGGTTTTTCTTTATTTTTACTATTTTCTACATTATAAAACAATAGTGAATACATCAAAACTATGAAATAACACATATGTAATCACGTAGTAACCAAAAACGTGTTAAACAAATCACAACACAAATCAAAGTAGCAAGCCTTTGCTTTGATGACAGTTTTGCACACTCTTGGCATTCTCTCAACTAGCTTCATGAGGAATGCTTTTCCAACCATCTTGAAAGAGTTCCCACATATGCTGAGCACTTCTTAGCCGCTTTTCCTTCACTCTGAGGTCCAACTCATCCCAAGCCATCTCAATTGGGTTGAGGTCGGGTGATTGTGGAAGCCAGGTCATCCGATGCAGCACTCCATCCCTCTCAGCCTGGAGGTGTGTTTTGGCCTCTCATTGACCTCTTGAAAAACAAATGATAGTCCCTCTAAATGCAAACCAGATGGGATGGCGTATCATTGTAGAAGGCTGTGGTAACCATGCTGGTTAAGTGTGCCTTGAATTCTAAGTAAATCACAGACAGTGTCACCAGCAAAGAACCCCCACACCATCACCGCTCCTCCTCCATGCTTCACGGTGGGAACCACACATGCGGAGATCACCCGCTCACCTACTCTGCATCTCACAAAGACATGGCGGTTGGAACCAAAAATCTCAAACTTGGACTCATCAGACCGAAGGACAGACTTCCACCGGTCTAATGTCCATTGCTTATATTTCTTAGCCCAAGCAAGTCTCTTCTTATTATTGGTGTCCTTTAGTAGTGGTTTCTTTGCAGCAATTTGACCATGAAGGCCTGATTCACGCAGTGTCCTCTGAACAGTTGATGGTGAGATGTGTCTGTTGAACTTGAACTCCATGAAGCATTTATTTGGGCTGCAATCTGAGGTGCAGTTAACTCTAATGAACTCATCCTCTGCAGCAGAGGTAACTCTGGGTCTTCCTTTCCTGTGGCGGTCCTCATGAGAGCCAGTTTCATCATAGCGCTTGATGGTTTTTGCGACTGCACTTGAAGAAACTTTCAAAGTTCTTTAAATTTTCCGCATTGACTGACATTCATGTCTTAAAGTAGTGATGGACTGTAATTTCTCTTTGCTTATTTGAGCTGTTCTTGCCATAATATGGACGTTGTCTTTTACCAAATAGGACTATCTTCTATATACCACCCATAACTTGTCACAACACAACCGATTGGCTCAAACGCATTAAGAAGGAAAGAAATTCCACAAATTAAATTTTACAAGGCACACCTGTTAATTGAAATGCATTCCAGGTGACTACCTCATGAAGCTGGTTGAGAGAATGTGAAGAGTGTGCAAAGCTGTCATGAAGGCAAAGGGTGGCTATTTGAATAAATTCAAATATAAATTATATTTTGATTTGTTGAATACTTTCTTAGCTACTACATGATTCTATACGTGTTATTTCATAGTTTTTATGTCTTCACTATTATTCTATAATGTAGAAAATAGTAAAAAATAAAGAAAAACCCTTGAATGAGTAGGTGTTTCCAAACGTCTGACTGTTACTGTATGTTAAAACAGAATAGCTGGATATGCACTGGGCCAGTGGCTTTCCATTTTGGAAGGATAATCATTTTTTATGTGAACCACTTGGAAAATGTTTGGAACATTTTAAAACTGGTCTAAATGTCACCATATCATTCAATTTCACCAATATTTTGGTTCTGAAGAAATCTTCTTATTTTACATTGCCTCACATTTTGAGTTTTCTGCTTCCTTCCAAAATGTTTTGGCTGCAAAAGAAAAGAATAAGACAAGATGTGACTGGCCTCTGCCACATAATTAGAAGCAGATGGCCAAGTTGAGTGAGGTAATAAGGTATAGAGAAGTGGATTGAATGGCACTTGAGAATTGACAGAGACAAATTGCAGTCTTAATTATAACTAGTCATTTGTGTTTTAATCAGCATAAAGTGTATATCAATTAATAATAACAATATTTCATTTTATATAGCTCTTTTCATTACAGAGAGAATCTCACATATACTGTAAAAACTAACAAAACAAATGTATATAAATGGCATTAAACGCATATCCACATCTTTGAAATTACGTTCGAGACCGCTTCCAAGTAGACACAATCAAGTTTTAAAATGTCTGTTCTTCTTGAATGTTGAATGGTCTTGATGACAGATTCATTTCCCCCATACTGCATCTCACAGAAACCTAATCTATTTAATCAGATATATTGTTTGACTTTAAACATGATAATATACAGTATGTGGAAGCAGTAGTAACCAGGCTTTTATGATCTTTTGCCATTTTCTGATTTGTGGCCCCGGAGGACATAAAAAGGCTCCTATTGTAGTAGCTACGGGTGCTTGAGCAGAGAGGTGGGCTCAGTGTCTAATCCCCACTGTGAACAGGAGACGCTAACCGAGCTAGCTCTGTGATCCAGGATTACTGTGTTCTGAGGGCATCTCATCCTCCCTCCAAGCCCTGATCCCTTTCCCTCTCCACCCGAGCGTTAGGCCCTGGCTGACTGTCATTGTAAAGACTGCTAGTGGTCAGCGTGCAGAGGTAATTAACCGGGGACAGGACAGCTGAAGCTTCTGTGCTCCCAGCTAGGCTGAGATTGTGAAACCAGGCAAAGGCAGAGCAGAGTACAGGTGAAGCCCACATCTACATACAGTAGCTGGTGGTGGTCACATGACAGGTGCAGAGTATGATATCACCTAACGGAAGATATGACATGATGATATTGAAACCTACTGTGATGTATCATCCAATAACCAACCTGCAGTAATCTAAGTACAGTAGCAGTAGCTAGATTTAATTAGAAATGCTCAGACTTTCTTCTCATTTATACATTTACATTGAGTAAAATGTACACTGAACAAAAATATAAACGCAACATGCAAGTTTTTTTCAGTAAAATTTCTACGATTTTACTGAGTTACAGTTAATATAAGGAAATCAGTCAATTGAAATGAATTCATTAGGCCCTAATCTATGGATTTCACATGACTGGGAATAAAGATATGCATCTGATGGTCACAGATACCTTATAAAAAAGGTAAGGGCATTTATATGAAAACCAGTCAGTCTTTAGTGTGACTACCATTTGTCTCTTCGCATATAGTTCATCAGGCTGTTGATTGTGGCCTGTGGAATGTTGTCCCACTCCTCTTCAATGGCTGTACAAAGTTGCTGTATATTGGCGGGAACTGGAACACGCTGTCATACACGTTGATTCAGAGCATCCCAAACATGCTCAATGGGTGACATGTCTGATGAGTATGCAAACCATGGAAGAACTGAGACATTTTCAGCTTCCAGGAATTGTGTACAGAGCCGTGCGACATGGGGCTGTGCATTATCATACCGCAACATGAGGTGATGGCGATGAATGAATGGCACGACAATGGGCCTCAAGATCTCGTCATTCTATCTCTGTACATTCAAATTGCCAATTGCGTTTGTTGTTGCTAGCTTATGCCTGTCCACACCATAACACCACCTCCACCATGGGGCACACGTTGATATCAGCAAACCACTCACCCACACAGTACAGTTGAAACCAGGATTCATCTGTGAAGAGCACACTTCACCAACATGCCAGTGGCCATCGAAGGTAAGCATTTGCCCACTGCTGTCGGATACGACGCCGAACTACAGTCAGGTCAAGACCCTGGTGAGGACGACGAGCACGCAGATGCGCTTCCCTGAGACGGTTTCTGACAGTTTGCGAAGAAATTCTTTGTTTGTGCAATCTCACAATTTCATCAGCTGTCTGGGTGGCTGTTCTCAGACGATCCTGTAGAACAAGAAGCTGAATGTGGAGGTCCTGGATTGGCGTGGTTACACGTGGTCTGCGGCTGTGAGGCCGGTTGGATGTACTGCCAAATTCTCTAAAACGATGTTGGAGGTGGCTTATGGTAGAGGAATTAACATTCAATTCACTGGCAACAGCTCTGGTGGACATTCCTTCAGTCAGTATGGCAATTGCATGCTCCCTCAAAACTTGAGACATCTGTGGCGTTGTGTGACAAAACTGCACATTATAGAGTGACCTTTTATTGTCTGTAGCACAAGGTGCACTTGTGTAATGATCATGCTGTTTAATCAGCTTCTTGATATGCCACACCTGTCAGGTGGATGGATTATCTTGGCAAAGGATAAATGCTCACTAACAGGAATGTAAACAAATTTGTGCACACAATTTGAGAGAAATATACTTTGTTTTGCGTATGGAAAAATCCTGGGATCTTTTATTTCAGCTCATGAAACATGGGACCAACACTTTACATGCTGTGTTTATATTTTAGTTGATCATAGTTGGAGAGATTTATTTTTGAAGTTAAAGTTTTTGAACAGTAAAAGTGAGAGGCATTTTTCTTCTCATACCTAGCTCTGGGGAAACTTAGCTCCTATCCTCTGCACATCTCAACAATCTACAGGAATGGATTAAATAGAGCAGATAACCATTAAAGACCTGTACAAAGCCTTTGTGAAAATGAATCAAAAGGTCCAAAAACAATTAATTAGAAACAATGTTGTTGCCCTGTCAGGCAGAAGCCAGAGAAGCTTAGAGAAGCTTCAGAAAGGTTTTCCTGATTTCTTGGAATCAGGAATAACGAAGGGCCCTTTTAAGAGTCCCTCAACAAAACATGTTTCTTTAATGCAGTTTGATTAGATATACACGAGGAGAAAAGTGCCAGGTGACACTGAACTTCAAATAATATGATAATCTCATATTTGGAATTTACGCCTTTCCTACCAACACCTTTTCTAAGCACTTCTCAGACTTACTATATTCAGTTGCTAAAGGGCTTTGCCGGTATGGCTACCTTGAGCGCTCTGAATACATTTCATTCATCATCTGTAAACCCTTCACTTGCTGGCTAACATAATTTTTTGTACATTTATCTTAAGCCATGCCTTAAAATACGGTGTACTTTTTAGTTAGAATTTTGTGGACAGACTCACTAGAAAACTGTATATCGAGAGAACTTGTTCAGAAAGCCATGTACATATATGCATAATCGTCTCCGTTTCAGCCACAATTGGTAGATTAAAAAATATTCTGATCTTGTAGGTTATTTCGGTCTAGGAAAAGTGTTTATGATTCATAAATAACATGTTTAGAGAGCCTTTACGTACGAAAGAAAGGTGGTTTGATTCATTCTGAAAATTTCCACATTCAGTTCTTCAACCCATGGTAATGTTGGAAGATTAGCGTACATATAATTACTATAAGGAGAGTAGTGTACAATAGTAGACTATACCCTCATCTATTGCCTGCACCAACCATGGAACTGTGTGATGACACAGCCAAGTATTACTTCATGCATTGGGTTCAAACTGTTATGGCTTGGCCTGAGCTCTGCTCCATAACAAGTTATTATACTCTTAGAAAAAAGGGTTCCAAAAGTGTTCTACGGCTGTCCCCATAGCAGAACTCTTTTTGATTCCAGATAGAACCCATTTTGGTTCCATGCAGAACTATTTTGGGTTCCATGTAGAGCCCTCTCTGGAAAGGGTTCTAAATGGAACACAAAAGGGTTGTACATGGTACAAAAAGGGTTGTATATGGAATTAAAAAGGGGTTCTTCAAAGGGTACTCCTATGGGGACAGCCGAGGAACCCTTTTTGGTTCAAGATAGCACCTTTTTTTCAGTTACTAATAATCCTCAGTAATAACAACTCGGCAAAGATGGCGTTTACAGAGGAAGCAAAGAAAGGTAAACGAAACAATGTAATTAAATGGAATGATAATAATAGGCAACTAACAGTAAATTGGCAGTTGAATATGTGTGGTTATTAGACCTTCTGATGGTCGATACTGATAGTGACTAATATTTAACATGAAATAAATAGGAGACAGAGAAAGTCTGAGTAGTCTATAATTATGTAACGACTGACGTTGGAAACGAGAAGCAAGTACAGGGAGTGAACATTTAATGGAAAACGGACATCAAACAAAACAAGAACAGCGTCTGGACAGGGGGAACAAAATGACATGACGACAATAATGCTGACACGGGGAACAAAACTGAGGAACAAACAGATATAGAGGGGGAAATCAACAACGTGAAGGAGTCCAGCCGAGTCCAACGAGCGCTGATGCGCGTAATGATGGTGACAGGTGTATGTAATGAAGGGCAACCTGGGGCCCTCGAGCGCCAGAGAGGGGAAGTGTGATCAGGCGTGACAAATTAAGACATTCGAGAGAGCCCATCTCTGCAAGTTAAAAGGCCGTACAATAAAAAGTCTGCATAATGGCAAATAATTTTGTAAACTTTACTGTGGGAAAGTTGATATGGTTCAGTTTTGCTGACAGTTGACTGGTATCATATTTGTCTTCAGCAATTATGAGGTAAAATAGATCTAGAACGAGTGTCATTTTCAGTGCCTTCAGAAAGTTTTCACACCCCTTAACTTAAGGCCTTCATTTAAACCTCCTGTTGTGTTTGTTTCATGTTAATTAATTCTGTGTTCCTGCTCCAAAATGACCGCCCCATTATAGCTGATTATAAATCCATAATATTACATATATTATCACCTAATGTTGTGTTAGATCTTTTTATCAACTTAAGGTCTTGTGAACATTACAAGTTTTGAACTTCTATTTGTTATTTATGGCCTGTAGGCCTCATAACCTGAGCTCATACAACTAGTTTTTTTATATAAAAAAATGTATGGATTATTTTGACTATAACAAATACTCAGATGAAACATATTGTGCTATTTATCACAGACTACTTTGTGTCAAAGTTTAACAAGGACTCTCTCCTCCTCATCAGTGTCATGATCAAAGATATGATCAAGAGCCTCACATACAGTATATCGTTTGGTCATTGTGCTGCCATAGAATGAATTGTGAGCAAGACCTCAAAAAAGCTTTAGAGAAAGAGCTGAGAGAAAGTTCTATATATTATTGAAACAATGTTGCGATTGTTTGTGAGAATGCCAACAGGTGTGGTTCCCGTGGGGGAAAGATTCTATTGGGGAAAGGTTCCAGTGGGGGTTGCCATGGAAGCCAAGAAGGGCAGTGAGGTGTGTGTGCTCAAACACACATGCATGTGGGGGACTGGGAGAGGAAGTGTGTGCATCTGATGAATGGGCATGTGCCTGAACTAAATTTTATACACTAATTGTAGTCTCACCCATTCATTTCTAATGACCGGTCCACAGGTGTACAAAAGTGAAATAAAACACCCAAAATTCTATGAAAATCATCTAAATGTATTTTGGTGTTCAGATGCCCTGTGTGGACAAAGTCATGGAACCTTATGACAATCAGATTAAATTAACTAAATCTTTCAGACAGAAAACTTGTAAATTGGTCCAATTCGACCGGAACACAGTAGGAGGGTTAAATAGGTTTAAATGTAGAATGTGTCACTGGCCTCTACACAACACCCCACAATGTCAAAGAGGAATGATGTTTTTAGACATTTTTACTAATTCATTAAAAATGAAAACCTGAAATGTCTTCAGTCAAAGTATTTATCCCCTTTGTTATGGCAAGCCAAAATAAATTCAGGAGTAGAAATGTGCTTAACAAATCACATAATAAGTTGCATGGATATTGAAAATGCCTTCGAGCATGGTGTATCAAGTCTAAGGATATGACCCAGATGCAGACACATAGTAGTACAGTTTTCTGATCATTTAATATAAACACGGGGCAGGCAAAGGGCAGGTCGAGGACAGGCAGAGGTTTTTGATCAGGTCAAAGTCAGGCAGGTACAGGACGGCAGGCAGGCTCGGGGTCAGGGCAGGCAGAATGGTCAGAACCAGGAAAAACTAGGAAACAGAACTTGAGAAACAAGAAGACGGGAAAGCATGCTGGTAAGACCTGACAAAACAAGACCAACTGGCAACAACCAAACAGGGAACACAGGTGTAAATACACAGGGGATAATGAGGCAGATGGGCGACACTTGAAGGGAGGTGGAGACTAGCACAAAGACAGGTGAAACAGATCAGGAATTACTTTCCATTTATGCGCGCTTAACTCTGGTCGGAATCAGCCCCATAACACCGCATAACAAACAAGCAATCAATCCCACAATTACTGCCTCTTCAAAATGAGAGACAAATATGACAAGCATGCTACTGACAGTGCTCAAGTGTATTTCATAACAGTGTTATGAGAGTTGTTAAAAGTGGTGGTCATAAATCATCATGAACGTTCATTCAATTTGTCATGGGAACACACACTGGAAAATTGCCACTGAGACAATCAACAAGATTAAAACCCCTTTAAATGTCACTTAACAAAAGTTGGGACCTGCCACAATAATGATGCCCCACTGACAACCCTGTCAATACAATCGATAGCGTCTCCAATTGAATTATCCTGACTGTGAGGTTGCACACGTCCCCTCAGCAGAGTGTGACATGGGTAATCACATTGGCTTAATTGGCTGCATCCATGTCTCCATCCCACACAATTGATCCATCAGTCCATTCACTTCACACAACACTGACCATCCATCCTGTACACTGATGGGTTCCCTAAGCCTGTAGCCCATGTTTCCACATTTCAGCCCATGTCCTTTTCTGATCATTAAAAGAGGTGTGGAGCAGTGGGCATCTATGTATTGTTGTTTGTTTCACAGGGCCCTGTAGTTTAGTCTCACTGCAGGCCGCTTGGCTCTGTCACCTCTATTGGGTAACCGCTAGGGGAATGGAATAGAGACTGTTCAACCAAAGACGAATTACATTACTGCACTGATAAACAACATGGACTGTGGCAAGCTTCTTTCTGCTTATTCTCGGGTTTCTTCCTCGTGCTTCTAATAAATATTAATGAAACAAATACAGAATTGAACTGTGCCTATTACACTGTCCTTTCGAGTCAAGGTTGTAGTTTTTCATAATAAAACAGCCCACTTTTTAATTAAGATGTTTTTTGTTGTGGTAAGACAAAATAACAGAGATAAGAAAGAAAATGTCAAGGTGTGTGCATATAGAGAGCTGCATGGAGAGAATGTACTGTAGCTTTCCAAACAAGGCAGTCGGATTAACATTCATTACATTACAGAATCCTGCAATGCATTGCACTTATACAGCACAATCTCTTATTAATAACACATCCATGGGCTGCAGAAACTTTGATACTGTCTTTGGCTTTCCATTTTGTGGTTGATCATGAATACAAATTAAATTCTAACAAATCTGTCCCCCTAGGGTTGCAAGGCAATTGGACCCTAGTTGGCATTTTGTTTGGCTCCTATGTAATTGGGAGTATGCATATTCCTGGCAACCCATACAGTAGTTAAAAAAGATGCCATTTGGGAAATGGTTGAGAGAAGGACTCGCATGATAAACTGATTTAAAACTATTTTGTATTTTGTATTGTGAAATTATATTGCAGTGTAAACGTACCAGATACAGCCTTTCAGATCCACGGGTCCCTATAAACGTCCAGGGGACTGTGAAATAAATCAAACTCTACATTCCAGGAATAAATAGAGGAGAGGGAGAACAAAGTGGTCCAGACACTCTGAACTCATTTCTCCCCTCCTTGGACCGTTGCCAAGTCCCCCCCACTTTACAATCTCCAAAACATGATACAGAAATAATTATCTGCAGCTGGTTTTGTCAAGAGGCAACTCCCTGATGTGTGTTTTCAAACATGCACACACGTGCGCTTAGTATGCCTCACCTTGATGCACTTACGCTGTTTTCATGGCGATATGCGAACAGAGGGGCTGTTGAAATAACTGCAGCAGTTTGAGCTGAGGTAATCGGGTGGAACTAGCAGCAGCACAGGCACCTAAGATCCAGTATTCCCAGGAGCAGTGGCGGTTCTAGCTTGTATGTCTCCCTGGGCGAACCCCCCCTGATTTTACTAATTGCATTAGTACTGTACAAAGTTAGAGGTGTGCTATTTGATAGATTCCCCCATTCCCCCTACCTCGGGCTTCCAGTGGGGAGACCTGAGGTCAACCTACCCCCGCCCCCCTCCCCATCTCGTACTTCTGAGTGGGAGACCTTCCCAGGCAGTAGCCTGCCTAGCTCATGAACTAGAATCAGGGCGCCCACTCTGACAAGGTTAAGTTACCCACAGTCCCACACGGTGACATGATATCATTGACGTAACGTGCAAATAAGCGATAGAAAACCGATTGCGCAAATGTCACCATTCCAATTTTTTTGGTGTGGGCGGCCCGTGCTGCCCCCGGCAAGATGTCGCCCTGGGCGGCTTCCCATATCGCCTAGACCTAAATCCGTCACTGCCCAGGAGCTGCATAACGCATTTTCTCCCCTGTATAGAAATGGAAACATCCTACAGGAGACCCAGGAAGCACATTTGAAATTCAGCCATGATTTCGTTCCAGTGTATAAGTACACTCTTAGTACAAAAGGTGTTATCTAAACCTAAATGGGTTCTTCGGCTGTCCCCATAGAGGAACCCTTTGCAGAACCCTTTTTGGTTCCAGGTAGAAGAACCCTTTTCATTCCAGATAGCACCCTTTTGAGTTCCTTGTAGTACCAGGTACCAGAAAGGGTTCTACCTGGAACCGAATGTGTTGTTTGGTGAGTTGATCTTCCTTGCAGTCTTCCAATAAAAAGGTCATCAGCAGCGGGAAGGGGCTGAATTAAAAGCAGACAAGTTTGCCTCAAGTCCTTTAGTCACTGACACTTTTTGTCCATGTATGCTGAGCATAAAGTGCTCCTTCATGTCAGAAGCACTGCCACTTTACTTCTGTGATAGGGATGTTGACTCTCCACATTTCTCTGAGAACAGCAAGGTCGGATGTGAAATTAACATGAAATATTTTCCCATGTTCAGTCAGCCATAGCATACCATATGGCCCCATGGGGGGATGGGAAGCACTGCTTTCAGTTGTTAGTGTATACCTATTCTGTGATATTCCAAGATCAGACGGACAGTATTCTAATCTATATAGAAAAAAAGCTGAACTGTTCACTTTTAGAAAAAAAGGTGCTATCTAGAACCTTAAAGGGTTCCTTTTCTGATTCCAGGTAGAACCCTTTTGGGTTCCATGTAGAAGTCTTTCCACAGAGGGTTCTACCTGGAACCAAAAAGTGTTCTACCTGGAACCAAAAAGTGTTCTCCCATGGGGACAGCCCAAGAACCCTTTTGGAACCCTTTTTTCTAAGAGTGTAGGGGGGGAAAGTCAGAAGGGGAAAGAGAAGGAAAGCAGTGAATGTAAATGTAATCATCCAGATGAGTTATCCAACATGTTGAGGAGCCATTGAGCAGAAACAGTGACTCACTGTTAAGAGCTGGAAAACTGGAGTGTCACTCCATCCTCCCTCTCTTTATTTGACCAGCAAGAGGAGTGGAGGGTGGATGGAATGACTTGGACAGCCAGGCTTTCACTGATGATGTTCAGGGTACTACCGCTCACTTCACTGAATCCAAAGAAAACAGTCATGGCCAGGTTCTTTTCATTCCCTGTGAGAGAATGGAATGCAGTGTGTGTGCTTCATGTAAGGAACTCCCCGAGTTGGAAGCTAATAACATCAGACGTTTTCATGTTCTCCTCATCTGCTGTTACTTCAGACTAGAGCCAATTTAGAATTGAAGTTCGGGTGGTGTGGGATGGTGAATGGTTGCACATTAGATTTAGTACATTAGGTTCTTAAAGTAATTAATGCTCAGAAGCATGTTGGCAATTATGTCAGCGTAAATCAGCTCTTTCAGAACCTGGAAAAAACGCTGAGCAGATTTACGGCATCATAATCTGGATCCTCCATATTTTCCCCACCTTCCCCAGGGACCATGTTAATTGTCAGCACTTGGAAGTTGAGAGCAAAGCCAGATGTTTGATTGAGAGAGAAACTTTGAAATTACACACACCATCGCCGAGGTGGCAAGGCCAGATGCATGCCGATCCGACTGATCAAGAACTTGGCATGATAAAATAGAGCAAGTGCACTAATGAATATTACTAACATATCATAAAAATAACACAGAAATTTAAACTTTGCTTTTATTTTCAGCCTTCTCTGTCACACTCACATGTAGTATGTTATTATAAATTACCAGGATGGAAAATTTAGTTGGCAGTGATGTTATTTTGAATGAATTGGTATAAAAATAAATTGTATTGTATATACACAGAGTATACAAAACATTAAAACACCTGCTCTTTCCATGACATAGACTGACTAGGTGAATCCAGGTGAAAGCTATGATCCCTTATTGATGTCACTTGTTAAATCCACTTCAATCAGTGTAGATGAAGGGGAGGAGACAGGTTAAAGAAGGATTTCTAAGCCTTGAGATAATTGAGACATGGATTGTGTATGTGTCTCATTCAGAGGGTGAATGGGCAAGACAAAAGATTGAAGTGCCTTTGAGCGGGATATGGTAGTAGGTGCCAGGCGCACCGGTTTGCGTCAACAACTGGGGTTAGTGGTTAGAGTTTTGGGCCAGTAACCGAAAGGTTGCTAGATTGAATCCCCGAGATGACAAGGTAAAAATCTGTCATTCTGCCCCTGAACAAGGCAGTTAACCCACTGTTTCTAGGCCATCATTGTAAATAAGAATTTGTTCTTAACTGACTTGCCTAGTTAAATTAAAATTAAAAAGAACTGCAACGCTGCTGGGTTTTTCATGCTCAACAGTTCCCCGTGTGTATCAACAATGGTCCAGCATCCAAAGGACATCCAGCCAACTTGACACAACTGTGGGAAGCATTGGAGTCAACATGGGCCAGCATCCCTGTGGAACGCCCACGACACCTTGTTAGAGTTCATGCCCCGACCAATTACGGCAAAGGGGATGCAACTCAATATTAGGAAGGAGTTCTTAATGTTTGGTATACTCACTGTATTCTGCTGAGTTATTTGGACAACTGGGTTTGCTTGTATCAGAGATAGTTGCACAATATGTTTATCCCCAATGTTTTGGGTGTAACTGATGTCTGCGACTTTTGGTGTCTGCGACTTCTTCTGCAGGCAAAGCAGAAATACAATCCTCATTGTTCAAACATGGCTTACAGAGATATGTTCTTGAATTAATTTAGCTGTTTACATAGGCTATAATTCAATGTTTATATTTATCGTTCTTGTTTAATCTTAAATGTAACTAATTGTAGTCAACGTAATCCCCAAAGGTAATTATTTATCATTAGAGGGCCATAAACAATAACTAGTAATGCTGCATACTCCAAGAAAGGTTCAAATCTCACCTTTCTGGTAAAATGTTTTATAAATTACTGAGGTGTAGTCACTTTTGAGGACACAAGCTCAAGTACACAGTACAAATATGATAAAAATATGAAAATATTTTATATTTTATATGATGTATATCCTATTCAGCAAAACTGTATGAATAAGGCTTTAAATTACTTATATTTTTTCTCTATTGTATAATACATTTATAAAACTATTAACTATAAGATTTCACCATCCTTATAACTGTAAAGTACATATTTACCATATATATTTCACTCATGCTGCTAAACATACCCTCGTAAAACTGACTATCCTACTGATCCTTGACTTCGGCGATGTCATTTACAAAATAGCCTCCAACACTCTACTCAGTAAATTGGATGTAGTCTATCACAGTGCCATCCATTGTTTATTCCATGCTTTATCTTGACCAGGTCACAGGTGTAAATGAGAACTTGTTCTCAACTGGCCTACCTGGTTAAATAAAAGTGAAATAGAAAGGAAATTTTAAAAAATGAGAAAATGTGTGTATTTTCTGAAGGTCTCTCTTGATCAAAACGTTTGCCCTCATAACTGTGAACATCTCTCAGAGCTCTAACTTGGCTTCCTGAACTCGTTAGGAATCTGGCCTTTCATCTCATATTAATCTTGTCCATCTATGACAAACAGAAAGTGTTTTTGGTTTAAAATCTATGAATTATTTTAGATTATTGGCTATAAATCGATCTCTGAATGGCCTATAGCTACGAAACCACACTCTCCTGCTGCGTTACAATGTAAGGATTCCAGGCCAGGAGTTGATGGACAGTCGGAAGAGCGAATGAAATGGTAGGAGGGACATCCCAGCTTCAAGTGGTGTCAGATTTGACATCCTGCTTCACATTTATAAGCGAAAACGTCAGTCGGAAGCGCCACGGCGGTCCCCAAAACAGGGGACTTTACATCTAAGAGGTTTTTAAATGAAACACTGACACTCAGGGGCGCAACTTTGGTTTTAGAAGTAGGGGGGACATAACTATTATTTTTTATCCAGTTGGATAAACCCTTCAAACAGCCTACCCGACCGCTCAGAGGTGTAGGTCCTAAAGCACACTGTTGCCGTGTTTTGCAGCACATTACAATGCCCCCCCCCCTCCCCCCCGTACCCAGTGAAAGTTGCACACCTGCTGACACTTGACCCAAATTGTTAAACAGCACTCAAAATTTGGCGTCAGAATCAATGCTTCCTATTGGATACCAAACAGTGGTATTATTCTATGCCCTTTCATTGCTGCTGGACTCTCATTGTTTGAATGTCATTGCCTGATTGAGGGCTCAGGCAGATCAGAATTCTTAAGCCATGATATAGATAGGATTTTATGAAAGTTGTATCTAAGTAATCCCATTTGATTTGCTAGAGTACTACTGTAGACAGAGGATAACTATGGGACAAACAACAGTTCCATGCATTCCATTCTTTGCTTTAGTGGGTTAAGAGCTCTATAACAACTGACATTGGCAGTATGAAGTCTGGCAGTTTATCGTTGAGAGTCTTTTAGCAGAACAGCACATCAATGTTGTTTTATTATGTTGTCAAGGTGTACTCGGTGTAAAAGCCAAAACTGCATCTGCAAGCACGAGTGACTTAAACATCAAATGCCTCATGCTATTTGTCAAAATCAAAAAGTGGGAACAATGTGGGTGTGTCTGCACAATAGACCATAACTTGACCTCATGCTGCAGCAGCTGAGTCATAAAGTACTTCAATAAGTTACTTCCTGTTCTCCCAGCTTCTGAGCCATCGAGAGAAAAAGTTAAAGGTCCAATGCAGCTGTTTTTATCTAAATATCAAATAATTTCTGGGTAACAATTAAGTACCTTACTATGAATGTTTTCAATTAAAATGGTCAAAAATAAACAATAATAGCTTTTTAGCAAAGAGCAATTTCTTAGTAAATAATTTTGTTAGGACTATGTGGAAGTGGTCTGAGTGGGGAGGGGAAAACGAAAAACTAGCTGTTATTGGCAGAGAGGTTTGAAGCTCTCTTTCTTGTTGACCTATTACCTCATTTATCGCCTGGTGATGTCATCAGGCAGGCCAAAATGCCATCAAACAGCTCTTACATGAAAAGGGCATTATCATCATTTTCATATCATTATTCCAACCTCATAATGTGGAAATATATATAAAACACAGGAATCTCTTTTTTTTTACTGCACTGGGCCTTTAAAACACTTTCCACAAAACGATTGCATGTAATTCAAACACTCACATCTCACGGGTTGTAAAACGAGAAGGGAGGGAATCGGACCAGAAACATATTTTTAAAGTGTATGGTGTGCAGAGGAATGATTTGCCATTGATGCATATGTGAGCACTGGAGTCTACAATGCAAGCCCCTCATTAGGAGACATGCATAATTGAAGCGAAGCTTTTCTTTTCAAACCGTGCAGTGTGCTCCAACACTCCAGAACGCTCCACAACGCCCGGCTCGCTCAGTGCCAACACAGCTGTCAGTCTCAGGTGCGTTCTGACTGTGTGTTGACCCCAGTGACTCAGAGAAAGAGTTGGGAATTAGTTTGCTTCCCTTCACATGCCAGCTAGTGGTTGCTCAGGCTCACATTAATTTCTGCTTGATCATTTGACGTTTTCATCCTATATAGTTTTACAGAAGTACTTGAAAGCAATTTTTTTGTGCAGAAATATGTGATAATAAGGCCAACAACGGTAAGGCCAGACCAGGCAAGCTCTTTCACCATTATACTATGGCAGGGCCGTGCACAGACCTTTTGGGGGATATGTACTCAAAAAAAAAATGGCACCCCCCTAAAATAATTTCTGCAACTGCTGTCACAGTTACATAAAATGAACAGATGGCCACATCTTAATGGCAAATTAAATAACACAAATAAATAAGTAATTTGATATTTTATATATAGTAACTATAGTCATGTAGCGTATATCTATTACGTTAATTGTTTGCCCTTTACACTCATGGAAATTGGCCTTTATGGATAGGGACAAATGTAAATGTTCTTACAGAAGAAAAATAAAAAGCATATGCATGACCATGGTAGCAATCGAAGGAGAACACTTTGGAAAAATTATCAAACCAAATGTGAGTACAAATAAAATAAAATAAAATGTGATTTGTCACATGCACAGAATACAACAGGTGTAGACTTAACTGTGAAATTCTTGCTTACGAGCCCTACTTAACGATGCAGACAAAAAAATATATAATAAAAAGAAAAATAGTAACACATGCGGAATAAAATACACAAGAATGGAAATATATACAGTACAGGGAGTACCAGCACCAGATCAATGTACAGTTCACCTGACAGAAGTTTCAATCCAAACATCACACCTCATGCTGCAGCAGCTGCATTTTACATTTACTGTACTTTTCACAGCATTTGTCAATATGAAATAAAGAAATACTATGGATACATTCATTAACTTAATAAGAATATGAATTGAAATGTTGGGGTGGGTGTAACATAAGAAAAAAAGATGACAAGGGTTTGAATGAGCGGTCTAACCGATGTCTCCAAGTGGTCACAAACCTCTCCAAACGGTGCACAGTTCCTCAGTCATTTCTATGCACTTTTATGACATGGAACAAGCCTTTTCGAGTTATTCTAACTTTGCCATTGAGGAACTGAAGCAAGCACACTTGTAGTTTTTTGTTTTGAACACAGCCCTGCGTGCCCACCTTCACACAATTACTAGTGTTGTTTACATAATACAAAAACGTTAAATTATAAATCGCAATCTGGGTCAGGTGGGCATAATTTAAAAGCTTATTCTATTGCCAACATGGCTAGCTAAGTTATAAAATACGATATTACAGTGTTAGGCTTTCACAAGGCACTTCAGACAAACGGATTGTAATTTCGGTGCGGAAGGAATGAAGTCATCAGTATATTCAAGTGCGTGTTCCGCGGCTAATGTTTTTCACAATACGACGAACATCTGTTCAGGACAACCCAAACTATAACGTATATCATCCTTGTAACTGTGGATCAAACATTGTGATCATAAACGTTGATACTGTAATTGACATGAGTTTTCAAAGAAGGAAATGTGATGTGCACATTTGGACACCCGAGTGTGTGGCTTGCTTGTATGACGTCAGTGGTATTTATTATAATCCTCAATGTCTCATCTTTCAGAACAACATCTCATCTTTCGACTCGATTTACAGCATTCCACTCACTCAGACAACAACAAGAGCTCAAAAGTAGCCTATTTGATGGGAGCATCTTATCGTGCACGGTGCTCAAGTTTAGAACGGCTGTCAGTCCAAACCCATACAGCGCTGTGAGGCACAGAGCCAGCTGTAACGATGTGCGCTGAGATTCGGGAAGAAAGTTCAGGGAGTGAGTGTTTTAATAAATAAACACAACGTAATACAAAACTAAGAAACACAAACAACGCACAGAACTGACACAGGAATAGAAACAATAACGCCTGGGGAAGGAACCAAAGGGAGGGATGTGATGGAGTCCAGGTGAGTCTGATGACGCACAGGTGTGCTTAACGATGGTGACATGTGTGCGCCACAACGAGCAGCCTGGTGACCTAGAGGCCGGAGAGGGAGCACACGTTACACCAGCGCTCTGACATCATGTATAGCATGTCACGGTACAGGCACTCCATTCCAATTCAGGCACTTATCAATGACCAAATTTTCTATTTTCAATTAATTTAACGACGACTTGCGGGCAGTGGGTTCAGAGTAAAAATTACCAATTGACAAAAAATACTATTTTGGAGGAGATCATACAACCAACCAAAAATGTGGCACTTTGGAGACTGGAAGGGCAAAGGGGCACGTGCTCTGCACAGGTAGAGCCCTATCTGTGCACATGCCTGTACTACGGTATAGATTGACTGTTGAATTAAAACGCTGTTAGTGCCAGTTCTACTGCAAAACATTTCGGCCTATGTAAAATCTATTTGGCTTTAACCACTTAAGTCGGCCCATAAAATGATGATCATAAAGTTGTCCATAGTTAAATGCCCCATGATGGCACACCATAGTTACATGTCTCAGGCACAGGTGAGATATTTATGATTGTGGAATAATCAAAGCATAATGTAGGCTCGTGTAGCTCACTGATATGTACATTGACATGCATTATGGATTTAGGTGCAGTGAATTTAGACATGTTGAAAGGCACAATGCTCAGACACAATGCATGTCAGAGAGAGACAGGTTTGAACAACATTGTGTGGGGTTTCAGCTCAAACATGCCTGAAATGAAATGAAAGGACATGGGAGCGGATTCTATGTCAAAATGACATATTTCATTTGATGTATGCTGTACAGTAGCTAGGTGTTCATTGTCAGCCCAAATAACTTTGAGAGCCTTGATGGAGGACTGTAGGACTACTGTATGAGTTTGCTGTTTGCATTGTTAGCAAGTAGTCTAAAAACCTTCTATCTGTTGCACTGGAAGATGCTAACTCTGTAATTAAGTCCTTCACCAGTCTGTCAGGTGGTTAATTGTTTGTAGCTGGAAGGTACGTTCTCTTGCAGCCAGGAGGCACATGCATAATTCAGTATGTGTCGACGAAGAGGGAACAACATCCAGAGAGAGGAACAGGAGTGTTTCACTCTCACAGGTACTGATGTTTACCACGGTAATATGTTCTGGATCCGAACACATGCACATGTAAGACTGATACATGACAGGATTACCAGAGTGTAAATTCTTAGAATCTCTGTCATTTCTAATATCAAAGGTGGTGTTAACATGTGGATCTTACCCTTGAAACTCTTAGGCCCCCAACTCACACCTACAAGCAGCAGCACACAAATAGACACACACATAGAGTCAAAGGTCATGGTGCAAAAGCCACATTATTGACATGGAACCTTACAACAAGTTCATTGTCCACTACTCAAACATTATTCCTGTCCTTGTTTGTGTGTCTGGCCAAAGCTTGAGAAATAATGTTATTTGGTATTTCCAATTCATTCTATCATATTTATCCTGCAGCATATTCTTACAACTCACAGAGCCTGTCTAATTAATGCAAATGTTCTCTATCTGAAGCAGAGTTGGCAGAAAGTTGAAAAAGTCAGCTAAGCTGTGATACAATCAGATTTGCTGTAGGATATATGCGTAGGAAGCAAAACAAGCTGTGAAGAAAATCTGTAAACACAGACAAGAGGATCTCTTTGAAAACATTATTTCATGTTTAATGAGAACCATACGCTAATAACACTGATAAGTCGTCCTGGAAATGGGCATTGACTTCATAAACACATTTATTCTCAAGGAAATACCATAACATAGCAACATGATATCATAGGAAAACTTAATCTTGGTACGTTTTTTCCAAATGTAAAATGTTACAGTAGCTGACGTTTTTCTCAATACATTGCAGTCAATAGGGAAAGATAAATGTCACAGGATTGATGTTTTTCTCAGTACATTGCAGTCAATGGGAAAATATAAGTATCACAGGGTTGACATTTTTCTCTTTAATCTCATGTCTCTCTCTCTCTCACTCTCTACCTCCTCTTTATCACCCTCTCATTATTTTCTCTCTCTCCCCTTCTTTCACCCCCTTCACCTTCTCTCCCCTCTCCCCACTCTCCATCTCTCTCTCCCCTCTATCTCCCCTCTCTCAATCTCCCCTTCTTTCTCTCTCCCTTTCCCCCCCTCCCTTATCTCTCCCTCCTTCTTTCCCTCCCTCCCTCCACCTCCTGTTATCTTTCTCCCTCTCCCTCTCCCTCCTCTCTTCCGAATCCCTCCTTCAGCCTCTCCCTCTCTCTCTCTCCCCTTCCCTCTCTCTACATCTTCTCTCTCTACCTCCTCCCCCTTCATTCCCTATCCCTCCTTTTCCTGGTCCCTCCTCTCATCACTCTCTCCCTCTCCCTCCTCTCTCCCACCTCTGTCTGTCTGTTGCCTCTCTCTCCTCCTCCCTCCTCTCTCTCCTCCTCCCCCCCTTCACACTTTCCCTCTCACTCTCCCCTCTCACCCTCCCTTACACTCCCCCTTCTCTCTCTCTCTCCCTCCTCCCCCTCCATTCACTCTCCCTCCTTCTTTCCCTTCCCCCCTGCTTTCATCTCTCTCCCCGATCCCTCTTTCTCCCTCTCCCCTCTCTCCCTCTCCCTCACTGTCACCTTTTCTCTCTCTCCTCCCCCTTTCCTCCTCTCTCTCTCCCTTCTCTCTCTCCCTCCTCTCTGTCACAGACGGGCCAACAGACAGGCAGACAAACAGGAGACACAGACAGACAAACAGACACAGACAGACAGGACGGCAGACAGGCAGTTAGGCAGGCAGTTAGACAGACAGGCAGGCCGAAAGGCAGGCAGGTAGATTCAACCTTTTTAACCCTTCAAAATCATCCCTATAGCCCCCAGTTAAGTCACTTCCTGGGAAAAGAAGAGTCTTACAGGGTTGACGCTTTTCTCATTCATCTCATCTGTCTCTTACTCTCTACCTCCTATTTATCCACCCATCATTCCCTTTTCTCCCCATCTCCCTTCTTTCACCCATCCACCCTATCCCTCTCTCCCCCTCTCTCCCCCTCCCTCACTCTCCCCCTTCTCTCTTCCCCACCCTTCCATTCTCTCTCCCTCCTTTCCCTCCCTCCACCTCCTCGCATCTCTCCTCTATCTCCCCCATCCCTCCTTCACCCTCTCCCTCTCTCACCCCTTCCCTCCCTCCTCCACCCTTATTTTATTTCCCTCCTTCTTTCCCTGCCTCCCCCTTTTCTCATCTCTCTCTCTCTCCCTCCTTTCTCTCCCTCCTCTGTCTCTCTGTTGACTCTTTCTCCCTTGTCCCTCCTCTCTCTCCCCCTCCCTCTCTCCCTTCTCCATCCTCTCTCACTCTCTCCCTACTCTCTCCCACCCTCCACCTCCATTATCTCTCTCCTTCTTTCCCTCCTTCCCCCTCTTCTCATTTCTCTCTCCCCTCTCTCTCCCATCCCTCCTTCACCTTCTCTCTCTCTCATCCCCCTTTCATTCTCTCTCCCTCCTTGTTTCCATGCCTTCCCCTTTCTCTCTTTGACCTCTCGCTCTCCCTCCCCATTTTATCTCTTTCCCTCTTGCTCTCCCTGCCTCCTCGCTTTCCCTCTCGCTCGCTCTCTCTCCCTCCCTCCTCTCTTTCCCTCAGACAGACAGACAGACAAGCAGTTAGGTAGGCAGACATATCGATAAACAGACAGACAGGCATGCAGTTAGGAAGGCAGACATATCGACAGACAGACAGACAGACAGGCAAGCAGTTAGGAAGGCAGACATATCGATAGACAGACAGGCAGACAGGCATGCATTTAGGAAGGCAGACATATCGACAGACAGACAGGCATGCATGCAGTTAGGGAGGCAGACATATCAATAGACAGACAGGCAGACAGGCATGCAGGCAGACACAGATAGACAGGCAAGCAGTTAGGAAGGCAGGCAGACACAGATAGACAGGCAAGCAGTTAGGAAGGCAGGCAGACACAGATAGACTGGCAAGCAGATAGGAAGGCAGGCAGACACAGATAGAAAGGCAAGCAGTTAGGAAGGCAGACATATCGATAAGCAGACAGGCATGCAGGCAGACACAGACAGTTTCACATTTCAAGTCAATCAACAACAAAAAAGACCAATATCCTCATCAGAATTCATTCAAGAATTCAAAACAAGGCTCTTAGTTTCTAGAACTGCAAGACCATTGTGTCCAATGGAGGTCAAAAATGCTTTGGGGCCATATGGCGGGTACTCCAGTCACACATCTGGAAATATTACGCCTTTTAACCCTTCGAAACCATGCCTATAACACCCAATTAAGTCACTTCCTGGGAAAAGAAGAGTGTCACAGGGATGACGTTTATGTTTATGTGATACTCACCTTTTCCCATTGACTGGGATGTATTGAGAAAAACATCAACCCTGTGACACTCATCTTTCCTATTGACATAAGTGTCAACACTGTCACATTCATCTTTTCCAATTGGTTGCAATGTATTGAGAAAAACGTCAATCCTGTGAGACTCATCTTTTCCCATTGACTGCAACGTATTGAGAAAAATGTCAGCTACTGTGACATTTTACCTTTTTGCAAAAACGTGCCAGGATGATGTTTTCAGGCTGAACATAGCGATTGTACATAGTATAATAGTAATGATTCTCACTGATATTAGCATTAATTTTAGGATAGGTAGTCGTGGTGATGGCAGTAATAGTCAAATTAATAATAGTTGTGGAAGAAGTCCACCCCCTTTCCAAGTGAAAATCCTCCACCTAACCTTGAAGTGAACGTTGATGTGTTTCTCAACACTTTCTTCTTTCCTTTCCTCAAAGCTTCAAGTTTGCATTTCCAGTTCAGTGAGCTCCCTGTAATTGTGCTGTTGTTTTGCATGGGCTTCTTGCCTTCTGGAGGTCTCTGGATCTGCCCCTGTCAGCTCCCCACGTCAACGCTAGGCCAGACATAATACACGTCAGGGTGAAGTGTTCGAAACAGAATATTCCACAGAGTTGCACTCCACTGACTTCTCACAAATATCTCACTCCCACCAACACTCTGTCTGGTGGAGGAGTGGAGGAGTTTTCATCTCCTGTTTTATCCTGTCATTTCTGTGGTGGAGAGAAATAACCTGTCGGCCCGAGCCTGCTGATAGGTGGATTAGGCTATTTAGGCTTTGATTCTCACCCTGAGGCTAGAGTAGGATTTAGAGATCACACCAGATAGAAAAAGAGGTTGATGACCAAGATTGCTACCAACAACAAAGAAATTGATGCTCAAGTGCTTCTTCAAGTTTCTCCAACAGTGGCTGAAAATCGTTTTTGTTGACATAAGCATCATTATTATCATCATCATCATCAGCAGCATCATCATCATCATCAATCATCAGCATCATCATTATCATCATCATCATCATCAGCAGCAGCAGCAGCAGCAGCAGCAGCAGCAGCATCATCAGCATCATCAATCATCAGCATCATCATCATCATCATCATCATCATCATCATCATCAATCATCCATCATTATCATCATCATCATCATCATCATCAGCAGCAGCAGCAGCAGCAGCAGCAGCAGCAGCATCATCAGCATCATCAATCATCAGCATCATCATCATCATCATCATCATCATCATCATCATCAATCATCCATCATCAGCATCATCATCATCATCATCATCGTAAATCAATCACCAGCATCATCAGCATGATCATAAATCAATCAATCCTCCACCATCAACATCATCATCATTATCATCGCCAATCAATCATCTATCATCAGCATCATCACTATCATCATCAACCAATCATCCATCATCATCATCATTATCATCAACCAATCATCCATCATCAGCATCCTCATCATTATCATCAATCACTCATCCATCATCAGCATCATCATCTGTCACACCCTGATCTGTTTCACCTGTCTTGTGTTTGTCTCCACCCCCCTCCAGGTGTCACCCGTTTTCCCCATTATCCCCGGTGCATTTATACCTGTGTTTTCTGTTTGTCTGTTGCCAGTTTGTCTTGTCTCGTCAAGCCTACTGGATTACTGATCTTTACCTGCCCTTGACCTGTTGTTTGCCTGCCCCATGTTTTGTAAATAAGCATTTGATATTTCGAACTGTTTGCATCTGGGTCTTCAACCAATCGTCCATCATCAGCATCATCATCATTATCATCAACCAATCATCCATCATCAGCATCATTATCATCAAGCAATCGTCCATCATCAGCATCATCATCATTATCATCAATCAATCATCCATAATTGGCATCATCATCATTATCATCAATCATCCATCATCCATCATCATCAATCATCATAATTTTCATCAGTTAATCATCCATCATCAGCATCATAATCATTATTATCAATCAATCATCCATCATCAGCATCATAATCATTATTATCATTAATCCATTCTCAGCATCATAATCCTTATTATCAATCAATCATCCATTATGAGCATCATAATCATTATTATCAATCAATCATCCATTATCAGCATCATTATCAGTATGATCCTTATGATCATTGTTTGATCTACTCAACATAGAGCTTCTGTTAAAATGTGTTCTTGTTTGTTTGCCCCCGGTCCTTTACTGAAAATAAGTAAATAATCCATATTGAACAAGGTCATTTTCCTAGTTCAACGAAGTTAGTTCTTTTTTGTAATGGAGGTTATTATTAAGGTGTTAACTGCTGCTAACTCTGCTATGGAGCCGTAGTTCTATTCTAATAATGGCCCAAAGACACCCCTTTTGGACAAACATGCCAGCAAAAGGCCCATAATAAATGACAAACAGCCTGTACATCAATGTACAAAGGATGAGGACAGGAGGCGAGAGTATCGACTTACAAATCAATACCAAGCCTAGAGAAACTGGAGGATATTTTAAAGACTACTGGATACGAGACAGAATGCAGACATGCACACACACACATGCGCGCACACACACACACACACACACACACACACACACACACACACACACACACACACACACACACACACACACACACACACACACACACACACACACACACACACACACACACACACACACACACACACACACACACACACACACACACACACACACACACACACACACACACACACACACGTGCGTGCATACACACCCACACACAGCACACAGGTTTATTAAATTACCATTGTATTTTATTTCTAAGTGATCCCATTATTCCTTACCCTCAGAACAATTACATATCCACTGAATGCATTCAAAGACTCAAATGAAGTGTAACGAGAGATCAGAAACACTCTCTCCTCTCTTCTCTTTTAGGGCTGGAAAATAGCTCTCTGTGCAACGTCTTCAAAGCCTCCATTTACAAATGCATTTTAGCCCGGCTAAAAGATGAGAATGCATTGGTAAAACACAGGCATTTTGTCACACGTACAATGTGAGTAGCTCTGATCAGATGCAATAGAGCGGTTCTGTTCTCCACTGGTGCTGCCAGGCTGCGTCGCTTTTTCTCTCTCCCTAATCTTTGGATAATTATGATTGTTAAAATAAGTGTCATATTCATATCCTTGACATATGTTAGTTTTATTTTAATGTAACATGTAAACACAGCACCCACTGGGCACAGACGTCAATTCAACGTCTATTCCATGTCGGTTCAACGTCATTTCGTTGAAATGGCGTGGAAAAAAACGTAGATTCAACCAGTGTGTGCCCAATGGGCAGTGCTCGTCTCAAGGATAACTGATTAAGAGAGACTGCTTGATAAAGGAATTGTTGTGGAAAGATAAGAAATATAATAATGTCATGCTGCTATGATTCGAGAATATGAGCAGACGGAGCAATTTCTCCTCTCATTTCAAGCTGTGTAAAAGTGTGACGCAGTGGGGGATAGGTACTGATCGACTTAAGGGGAAGTGCAGATGTTTGGCATATTGTCAACAAGCTATAGCTTTCAAAGAGATGGGCGATAATGTATCTTCTACTGTGAAGGGGAGAAAGGTGGGGGTGATGGAGGTATGTTTCTTTATCTTTATGGGAATAAGTGACCATTTCAACTAATAATGGAGTTGTAAGCTGAATGTTTATAGGTAACCGCCTGCAAAACACATAGAAAATGATTGATTTCAAAATGAAAAACAATTGTTATCTATCTGCTGGTACAAGGTGTTCTGTCAAACATGGCCTATTCTTTTCAACACGCCACTGCAATTCAGAAATATACAGTACATTCAGTCAATACATAACCATGATGGAAATGACGGGATGGTCATTCCAGGAAGATAAAGAGAATGGTGCTGCAGGAGTCCCTGTCTGGTAATTGACTTGCAAGGTATTTAATGGACAGGAACTATTGTTGGAAAAAATCAAAAAAGCGCAACACATTTGTACTAGCATCCTACTAGCCTATTCCATAAGATTAGAGTTTACAGCATTAATCTTCCAGATTGGTCTGTATTCCATTGTGTAGAGTGTTGACGAGGGAGGCAGCTGCTTTGGGCTGTTACAGGCAGCTGCCTGCCAGGAGTCCCACTGCTCTAGCCATCTGTAGGACTGGGCCTCTGCAGAACGCAGCTCGCCTCACGTCCACACAATCACCTAGGAAGAATGGTGGATGGAACTGGACTCTGGTAGAAATAAAGTCCTCATATAACATCCATCTGAGAGAGAAATGCACTTTTGGTTGGAGATGGTTGTCTTTAGAAAAGGTGTCATTTAAGTTGTTTGGCAATTGATGTTTTTCTTACTGTGGCTAATTAGCTTTTTTCGTGCAGTTTTTGAAAGTAATACTTTTACTGAGCTTGTTGACCTTATTGTGCAGTTTAAGCAATCTATAATTTAGTTACATAAAAAATTCAGTTAGTAACTTATAAAAAAAAATGGAGATCTATTTTGGCAAAACGTAATTATTAAGGAGCCATAAATTGCTGTCAGTATAGTAGTGTTATAGCATGACCTCACAACTGAGAACTGCTGCTGGAACTAACTGCTTCTCACCTCTGTTCTGAAATTTTGTGAAACTTGTATCACCCCCCATGCTGCCAATATTAGCACTTTTGGAATAAGGTGTCAGAAGTGGGGTGTTACATCCCCCACAGTTCCCTGTAGGATGTCCATGTGCTGATAGACATCCTGTCAATGTGGCATGGTGTGTGAGGGGGATCCTTTTCATCCATGGTCTGATACTGAACAACTAACACATGCAGTGTTTGCCACTGATTAACAATTACTTTGATGCATAACTACGAGGGGTTCTGTGCGTTAAATCTTTAACAAAGCCTCAGTATGCACAGAAGTCAGAGAGCGCCGTCACAGAACACTCCTCCGATGTTGTAGTGTAGTGTTGTGCTTCTGCAGCTCTGCAGTCATAATTGATATATAAAGGTTTTGGGTGCTTCGCCATGGTGGGTAACCCCAATCAACTCTGTCTCCTATCACCCAGGGTCTCATTGAGAGGCATGCATCAATATTTTGTGGCACTCTCAATTTGAATTTGAATCGCTACCAACTTGACATCTTCTCATGTCATGATAATGTTAAATATACTTTCAATCTGTGAATTAGATATGTAGTGACAATGTGTCTATTGCGATCGTTACAATAATTTTTATACAACTGACTACTTTGAAAACACCACATCACTATCAGTAATCGTGAAAAGTAGATGCTTTGGAGGCTTTGGATGCACTTACAGCCCAACAGTCCCCGTTTCGACAGCTTCCTCCCATAACACACACAACGTTCCCTCATTTTTTTCGGCACTGAGCAAATTTCAGGTCTGCTGAGCGCAAACTTGAACTTTGTGAAAATTCTGAGCAACTTCCAGCGCACGTCTACTGACAACATTGAGGCTGTACCCGCTTTAAGTTACAGTTTTAACAGTGCCCAAGTAGACTACTGTGGCTATTTGATCATAATGTAGACCTACCAGAGTGGCCTAGCATCAAAAACAATGGAGAAAATGCATCCCATAACATTTTAACATGGAAATAGCTGTTCTATCTTTCCAGTCTACAGTAGGAGCCAATGTGTGGTGTTCAATGTAGTGTTCAATGTAGTGTTCAATGTACAGTCCATACGACTTCTGAGAAAACATGCAGGGCTTGACATTAACCTGTTAATCCTACAGAAAAGGAAATGACTGAAAATGTTGTTATGTTGTTTGATGCAAGAAACCACTTTACAAATTAAAATGCATTATTATTCCCATGCCATTATAACAGAGAATCAGACAAATTATGCTGCCCTCTGCCTATTGGCTACTTAGCTTATTCAAGCCTGTCTCAAAATACAACATTGCCCATTTTAATTAAAAGAAAAAGCTCTTTACCTCACTGGCTTTTCACAGATGTCTAAAAATGTAAACGTTTTGTGCTCTTGTAGGAAGTAATCACTCCCCTATTGCTGACTACAAATGATCTATAACTGGGCTAATAACTCACTAACTAGCAAAGGATATGAACAAAATGTGCACACCTGGCTACATGCAGCTCTTGCTTTGATCTCAAAACAAGTGCATCTACTCATGACCACAGCTGTAAGAATAGTCCAAAGTAAATCGGTATATGGCAATGGTCTATTTGCATTTAGGACTACTGCAACTCTGATTGGTTATGCTGCACCGGTCTGTGTAGAGTACGGGATGAGTCATGCTCGAATCCTACTCTGATGCGTTCTGCCTTGAACAAAATCTCTTGCATAGTTTGTTTTGTTTCAATATGTTGCATTGAATGTGACTAATATTGCGTTGATTTGATCACAATTGCCACAGTAAAGAGGAACATTGATAGTGTTAACTAACAGGGAAAACTCTAGAAGTTGAGTGAAGTTCAATCTCGTGCTTCTCTCCGTGGGCTGATATTTCTTCTGTCCTGTGGGAGTTACGAGGCTGTCTCTGGGTACTGCGTGCCTGCGTACACGCCCAGCTTAGAGGGAAAAACTGGACCCCCAGTCAAGATGTAGCCTGGATTCAAAACTGCATGGATCCAGGTGGAAGTGTGCATGCAGCACTCAAGAAACACTGAACGGATTGCATCATCTCCATCCTCCCTCCCTTCCCTGCCTCCATCCCCGAAACCTGTGCTGCCTCCATCCGCGAACCTATGCTGCCTCCATCCCCGAACCTGTGCTGCCTCCATCCCCGAACCTGTGCTGTCTCCATCCCCGAACCTGTGCTGCCTCCATCCCCGAACCTGTGCTGCATCCATCCCCGAACCTGTGCTGCCTCCATCCCCGAACCTGTGCTGCCTCAATAAAAGTCTTACTAGAGTTTGAACAGGTGAGCAGTGGAATATCTAAACCTCACGCCATACTGTGCTGAGTTTGCAGGGCTTCTCTCTCTCACATTAACCCCAGGCGATGAGCTGCAGACTGGGGATGTTAATCACTTGATCTTGGCGTCACTTCCACTGTCACTTTTCACAATTATTCCCCGGGATGATCATCTTGCCGTAAAGGGTGGCAGCTATTTTACGCTGGAGCTTGCCAGCCTTTTATGTTGAGTTCTGAAGATATCTACAATAGGGGGTTGACATCACAGTGAAAAAATTGCCTATTGATTCAAACTATCCCTTACGCTTTTTCAATTGCTTTAAAGTACTTCTGGCGCCTATTGGAGTCTGGACTTGTTCAGTGATCACTTAATTTCACCCAGCAGCCATTGTGCAGTGTAAAAAGGATGTCTCGTTAAACCCTAACAATGGCAGTAAGTACTGTAACTGAGCTTAAAGAACCCACCTCTACCTAGTCAGTGTAGATGGAAACTACCTGTCTATGTTGGAGACACCAATTATATAACATTACTGTCAGGATATGGGCTGTACAGTATGCCGTAACATACCACTCTAATGTGCCTAACACTGTTCCGATGTGAACAGAAATTAAAGTCGTCAGAACTTAGCAGAAAAGTGCTGAAGTATAATGCTCATTTGACCCCGTGCTTGGCAGCCATGATCAGACCTTATAGTGTTCATAGTGTTCAACAAATGATTCCCAAAAATATATATAGTGTTCTTAAAATGAACACACAATACATTGAGATGTTGCTACGTAGCTCGTCAATCAGATCCCACTTATCGCCAAAACAGAGACTCCCTTCAAAAGAGAAAAATGTTGGGAAGTAGTGTACCATTTTCATTACTGCCGCTAACAATCCTAAACCCACTGTCGGCCCTTTCAACATACTCTCTAGCCTCTGTTTCATGTGGTGTAATCCCGGCCCCTCCCGACCCCTCCCGGCCCCTCTCGCTCTGTCAGACCACTGATGGCAGCTAGCTAGGCCCCTTTATTACAGGTTCTGATGGGGCATCCACAAAGAGCCTCTCTGCCAGAAAGACGGCAAACACGTTTCTCCTGCGTTCCTCCTCCTCCCGTGTCTTCTTGAAAGAAACTTAGACAAATAGACCTTTAAGGAGCGGTTGTCTGTGATTCTCTGATCACTGGGGACTGTGCACGAGATCATCTGGCCAGGAAAATTGGTGGGAAATGTGCACTAGCGACATGTTCATTGATGGCAGCCTATTATATGGGTTTCCTGCAACACTGCCTCATGAACATCTGTGCATGTCATTTTCAATGACCCACTTCAGGGCCGCGGTATCTCCTTCCATGCCATTACAGGAAACAATGTGCGACGGGGGACTCTGTTTGCCGTTACCAGTGGTTCGGTTCCTAACAATGGCTCCCACTGGGCAGAGAATCACAGCTTTCTGTCAACCCAGGCCTCATTCTTTACTCACTGGGCAGAGAACCACAGCTTTCTGTCAACCCAGGCCTCATTCTTTACTCACTGGGCAGAGAACCACAGTTTTCTGTCAACCCAGGCCTCATTCTTTACTCACTGGGCAGAGAATCACAGCTTTCTGTCAACCCAGGCCTCATTCTTTACTCACTGGGCAGAGAATCACAGCTTTCTGTCAACCCAGGCCTCATTCTTTACTCACTGGGCAGAGAACCACAGCTTTCTGTCAACCCAGGCCTCATTTTTTACTCACTGGGCAGAGAACCACAGCTTTCTGTCATCCTAGGCCTCATTCTTTACTCACTGGGCAGAGCATCACAGCTTTCTGTCAACCCAGGCCTCATTCTTTACTCATTGGCTCTCATACATACTGCAGTATGGTACAGAATGTCATTGTTAAGCTGGGAAAAATAACAGCTTTTTTCTTCCAGTGTTTATGACTGCAGTGGTGCAATGAAACCTATAACATTTCTACAAAATGTACAGAAACCATCATTCCAAATCTAGAGACATGGTTATAGTTTCATTATTCTTCAGCTAGGTTTGAGAACAGAGTGAACTGTTCTAGCACACTAGACATCCTTGTATTCGGTCTTCCTAACGGGGACACAGTAGGGGAGAGCAGATTGACATTTGCCTCCAATCAGATCTCTGCTGATCTCGTCATGGTCGCGATGACAAACAAGCTATGAGAGCACGGCTCATTCGTCAAAGTTGCACTGACATGAAGAATGCTTTGGCTTTCAGGAGCGATAAGAGGAGTGGTGTAATCCGTCTTAGACTCAGTTCTGAAATACAATGGTCTAACTGTATGCTTTTCATCACGTTGAATGGATATATGATGGTGGGAAAAAATACAGTCCAACCTATGGCTTTGAGTTTTAGTTTTTTTCTCACTTGTAAGGTTTTCATTAACCCTTAGCTTCTCAGAATGTTTTCTTGCCCTCAGTTTTTAGATATGAAACAGATGGACTGCTTTATTTCTCACACTGCAAGTTCATTTGATTTCCGTTTATAATAAACAAGTGACTCAAAACATGATCAGTAACAGCCCTGAGTATAAAATACTGGAATATTAACCAACATTTCTGGTCAATGAAAGATTTGTAAAGTTTATAATGATTATATACATTTTACGACTATATCCTTGTGATTTTCTCAAAATAGAGCTAATTTGCTTAATACACACAATATCTAGAGGCTAAATGTAATACGGCTCTCTGTAATGCAGTTCAATGTTTTGAAACACTTAGATAGGAAATTACATCCAATTATTAAGATGGTCCAATATTCAAAAGTAGTAGGTTATAGCTTAATCTTTCCCCATTTTTGCACCAACGTTTGTATGTTTAACCAATTTTCTTGCATTTTGACACAGTTGTTACTTAACGTCCCTGTTGTGTCTGTCTGCATTGCTGACGTTCCCTCCCTATTTTCAGACAACACATTACCCCACGGTACGCTGCTGAAACTCTCTGAGTTCTGCTCTAATGGTGAACCCACTCACCTTTTCATCCACTTTAATTTACTGGTTTTGCCAACTTGTAATATCACCATGCTCATATGCAGACGTACACTGAGTGTACAAAACTTTAAGGACACCTGCTCTTTCCATGACATAGACTGATCAGGTGAATCCAGGTGAAAGTTATGATCCCTTATTGATGTCACTTGTTAAATCCACTTCAATCAGTGTAGATGAAGGGGAGGAGACAGTTTAATTAAGGATTTTTAAGCCTTGAGACAATTGAGACATGGATTGTGTATGTGTGCCATTTAAAGGGTGAATGGGCAAGACAAAAGATTGAAGTGCCTTTGAGCTGGGTATGGTAGTAGCTGCAAGGCGCACCCGCTTGTGTCAAGAACTGCAATGCTGCTGGGCTTTTCACGCTCAACAGTTTCCCATGTGTATCAAGAATAGTTCACCAACCAAAAGACATCCAGTCAACTTGACACAACCGTGGGAATCATTGGAGTCAACATGGGCCAGCATCTCTATGGAATGCTTTTGACACCTTGTTAAATGTCCATGCCCCATCTCAATACTAGGAAGGTATTCTTAATGTTTTGTACACTCAATGTATTTCAGACTGCCTAACTCAGCATCAACATAAAGCAACCTGGAATGCCATGCCCTGTGACTGGCTTTTCTCTGCACCATATACTGTATATTTCAACATTCCATGAGTTCTGCAGTAAGTGGTATTCTTGCACCAAAATGGATTCCCAAATTGTTGGAAAGGTACTTCATGTAATGGCAGGAGGCAGAAAACCTGAAAATCCCATATGTCCTTCCTTGGCCGTTGGAAGTTATCCAGGGAGCTTCCTGCTCCTCTGCGAAGGAGAAATGATGACTATATTATGCATCTCCTGCTCAGCCCAGGGTAGAGTTGCAGGTGTTGCGAGGCAGCAGTATCCCCTATAGGCTGGGGCCCGGAGCCCAGGGAGAGACAGGGAGAGACAGAGCTTCCCAGTCTGCTATGCAATCAATCCGACGTTCTGCTCACTGCATTATTAACTTCCAAGGTCCTAATAAAGCCAGATGACCTTCGATTCATCATGCTATCCTTTGTTCCGAAGGTGCACAACAGCTTTTTCTGTGTTGGTCTAACAGTAACAAGAAAATAAAGTGGTCTCATTTGTCCAATGTTTGTTTACCTTCCCTGTGCTTTAGTTAGAGCCGGGTAACCATTTTACTTCCGGTGAAATACTGATGCCTGCAGTGGTGTAAAGTACTTAAATACTTTAAAGTACTACTTAAGTAGCTTTTTGGTGTATTTGTACTTTACTTTACTATTTATATTTTTGACAACCTTTACTTTTAATTCACTACATTCCTAAAGAAAATGATGTACTTTTTACACCATACATTTTCCCTGACACCCAAAAGTACACGTTACATTTTGCATGCTTAGCAGTAGAGGGAAATGGTCTAATTCACACACTTATCAAGAGGACATCCCTGGTCATCTTTACAGCCTCTGATCTTGTCACGGCCGTCTGAAGAAGAGGGAGTGGACCAAAGCGCAGCGTGGTAAGTGTTCATGCTTTCTTTATTAAAACTGAACACTGAGACAAAATAACCAAAAATAGAACAACACAAAACAGTTCTGTCTGGTGCAGACACAAAACAGAAAACAACTACCCACAAAAACCATGTGGGAAAAAGCTACCTAAGTATGGTTCTCAATCGGAGACAACGATAGACAGCTGCCTCTGATTGAGAACCACACCCGGCCAATTAACAAAGAAATACAAAACATAGAAAATTAACATAGAATGCCCACCCAAATCACACCCTGACTCATTAAACACAAGCTTTGTTTGTAAATGATGTCTGAGTGTTGGAGCATGCCCCTGGCTATGCGTACATTTTTTCTAAACTAGAAAATGGTGCCATCTGGTCTGCTTAATATAAGGAATTTGAAATTATTTATAATTCTACTTTTACTTTGAAACGTAAGTATATTTTAGCAATTACATTTACTTTTGATAATTTTGTATATTTAAAACCAAGTACTTTTAGACTTTTACTCAAGTAGGATTTTACTGGGTGACTTGTACTTTTACTTGAGTCATTTTCTATTAAGGTATCTTTTACTCAGGTATGACAATTGGGTAATTTTTCCACCACTGGATGCCTGTCACATCTCTCAGATTATCATAGCCTAGTTGTCAGTCAGTCTAACAGGAGCAGTAATTTCATGCTCTGAAATATAAGTGAAGGTAAATCTCCCTATGAGTACATGTCACTAATGACTAATGATAGTTCTCTTGAAGGGCATGACTTTTCTCTGACACCACATACTTCAGCCAACTATTTTGCATCTGTACATATTTCATATTCATAAGCATTTCACTGTAAGGTCTGTTGTATTTGGTGCATGTGACAAATGAAATTTGATTTGATTTGATATATTCCCTCTCCTCATTTGCTTCACTGCTGTTGTTATTGTTGTTGTTGTTAGCAACTGATGCTCGCTGACTGTGTATTGCTGTTCCACATTGAACAGGATGTAGTTTATCAAGTTGTCAAGGTGTCATCCCTTCTTCCAACGCACAGCAAAGAGAGTCTTTTGAGTAAGACATCACATGTGAACCCTGTGAGGAATAATTTATTGATATACGTCAAGAGAGAGAGGAGGGGGTTTGTGGGCTATGAGACCAGCGGAAAAGACAAAAGGAATCCTTGATGAAGTTCCTTTGAAGTGCCTTTTACAGAAGTCCTTTGAAATACATATTGATGAAGTCCAAATTGTCTGGCCTGAAGGGAGAAGAAAGTAGACTGCTTTGCATTACCTTATAAATATTCATTAGGAAAGAGGATAAGGCTCACTTCGATGCGTGAGCAGATTTTTACAATAAAAAGATTGGCTCGGAATTTAAATAATTAGAAAAAAAGAAAATAACACAAATTATTTCCGTCAGCAGGGGTGAGTGATGTTATCATTATTGAAAACTTACATATTTATACATAAAGCCAAACAAGGGTTTTAAAATGCCTTCTGAATATCTGAGAAATTTAACATCTCACGTTAAAATACTATATATAAGGCCAAAATAGTGTTTTAAAATGCCTTCTGAATACCTGAGAAATTGAACATCTCACGTTAAAATGCTATTTACATTATACATTCATGGATGTCATTTTTAGTGAGTGTGAGATTACAAATCATCAGTCACTTTGCTACAGTGCAGTAGGGAGCTGAATAGGTCCCAATATAATATAGCATAATATAGCATACTAAAATATTCTAAAGCAATCTAACTCAGCTCAATACTGTAGAGTCCTAAGTGGTCTGGATTAGAATATGTGAGGTTGTGGGGTCAAATCCTGGAATATTTTTCAATATAAATATGTAAAAATAGACAGCATAAATATAAAAATACAAAAATTGCAAACATGAAAAATCGTTCAAATATGATGGATACTTTCACATTTGAACCACAGTGAAATTGAGCCCATAGTAATGTGCAATGTATTGTAGGCATACCGTACATTACGTTGTGCACTTATGACACCGTGATTTGTAGGACCAGCTCTTCTGAAACACTGAGATGTTGACACCACAGAGGTCTAGACGATTAATTGGGTTCTCGTCCCACACACCTACTGCACATACACACACACACACACACACACACACGCATGCACGCACGCACGCCCACACACACACACACACTCATATTAGCCCATCGAGAGCCTTAATTCTATAGCGAGGTCAGAGGCATGATAGGTCGCTCATTGAAGCAATCATACCTTGGATGTGCACTGCCTTTTACTTAAGGGTAGTTTATTAGTGTGTTTATCATCCACCTCTCTCCATTACCAGATAGACTGAGCAACCTGATAGCTTTCACTGGAAAAATTATTCGGTCAATCCCCAGGATACCTCTTCCTAATTTCAATCACAAACCAACAGCATTTACATTTCAAAAACCTCTACAGTATCAAGCTGTCCATTGAAATAACCAGTGTGCGCAACACAAACTCCCTATTAGGCATACACTGGTTGAATAAACGTTGTTTCCACGTATTACGCTGAACCAATGTGGAACAGGCCTAGATGTTGAATTGACATCTGTGCCCAGTGGGTCAGCTGTGAGATAATGGCAATAGATTTGTGTGATATATTGACCACTATGATAGTGCTGTAGTAGATTCATGTCGCTAATCCTTTAGCTTCCTGGTGTTTTAGGGGCTGTGACGTAGTGTGATGCCATGCCTTAGCCTGTATTTTCATTTTCCAATGGCAACAGCATAGGATTTAGCATTACAGCCAGTTTGTTCAGCAACCCAGACGTATTTGTTTATATGGATCCAAAATACATTTGATAATGTACCATTTTATTATTAGAATATGTAAATACAGTGTGTGCAAGAATTCAAGTCTATAAATGTCATAGTACATTATCATAAATCATAGCACGATTGTTCTCATTTGTGCTTTCAAATTAACTCATAACCTAATAGAAAAGGGATTCATTCATAATGAGCAATTATGTATTCAGATATGTGTAATTAGGTGTATCAAATATCAACACATATGTTTTTTTGTTTTCTTTGATTCCCCCACAGTTATTACATTTATTTTGGCCATGTGGAAGGCAACACGGGTTTAATTACCCTAATCATTTTATATCCTCCTCATATCATGTTGGGAGAAATTTTGAAATTCGAGCAGACAATTAAAAGAGCAATTCATACGAGGATCGTAATAAGGCATAGTATTAGGCTCTGAAATATTAATGCAAATGCATAGTTTGTGCTTGAATGGAGTGAGGCATTGCAATGTAACGAATCAGACAGACAGCCATGCTGCCACAACATGCTGGCGCTGAATTGTAAATAGCATTTACAATTGGTTTCCTTTGCTATGTTAAACTTGCTGGATAGGTTTTCAGTCACATAGATACAGTAGATGCCTTCACTGCCTCATAGAGTCCATCACACATAATGAGCTCTGGTTTCCATACTGTAAGAGCCCTCGAGTCACAACTATCATTATACTCAATGCAAGGCCTGCATAAATTTCCTAAGTATGTGAAATGTGTGTTTAATGTGTTTAATAGCCCCTGAGAAGGGAATAGCACCATGTCTCCAAGGTCAGTCCCTGTGCCAGGCAGTGTATTCTCACCAGCAGGGACTGGGTATGAACGAGTGCAAAATGACGCTCTTATAGGACCAGGGCACAAATAATAATATAATAATAATCAATCACTTTGCTCTTTATTTAGCCATCTTACATATACAACTTTATTTGTTCATAGAAAATTGTGAATAACTCACCACAGGTTAGTGAGAAGGGTGTGCTTGAAAGGATGCACATAACTATGCAATGTTGGGTTGTATTGTAGAGAGTCTCAGTCTTAAATCCTTTTCCACACACAATCTGTGCCTGTATTTATTTTTCATGCTAGTGAGGACCGAAAATCCACTCTCACATAGGTACGTGGTTGCAAAGGGCATCAGTGTCTTAACAGTGCAATTTGCCAAGGCAAGAAACTCTGAGTGCAGCCCTATCCAGAAATCTGGCAGTGGCTTGTTGCAATTTCGATGAGGCTCTGTTGTTCAGATATTGTTAAGTGGATTGGAGGCAGGACATGAAAGGGATAACGAATCCAGTTGTTTGTGTCGTCCGTTTCGGGAAAGTACCTGCGTAATTGCGCACCCAGCTCACTCACATTTGACATTGTCCGTAAGCTTGAGTTAATTTGCAAACAAAAAATCATACAATGTTGGAAAGACCTGTGTGTTGTCCTTGCTAATGCAGACAGAAAAGAGCTCCAAATTCTTAATCATAGCCTCAATTTCGTCCCGCACATTGAATATAGTTGCAGAGAGTCCCTGTAATCCTAGATTCAGATCATTCAGGCAAGAAAAAACATCCCCCAGATAGGCCAGTCGTTTGAGAAACTCGTCATCATGCAAGCGGTCGGACAAGTGAACATTATGGTCAGTAAAGAAAACTTTAAGCTCGTCTCTCAATTTAAAACACATGTCAATACTTTGCCCCTTGATAACCAGCGCACTTCTGTATGTTGTAAAAGCGTTGCATGGTCACTGCCCATATCATTGCATAATGCAGAGAATACACGAGAGAATTCAGGGGCCTTGCATTAACAAAGCTAACCATTTTCACTGTAGTGTCCAAAATGTATTTCAAGCTGTCAGGCATCCCCTTGGCAGCAAGAGCCTCTCGGTGGATGCTGCAGTGTACCCAAGTGGTGTCGAGAGCAACTGCTTGCACGTGCGTTACCACTCCACTATGTCTCCTTGTCATGGCTTTTGCGCCATCAGTACAGATACCAACACATCTTGACCAACAAAGGCCATTTGATGTCACAAAGCTGTCCAGTACTTTAAAAAATATCCTCTCCTGTTGTCCTGTTGTTTGTGGAAGAGGATGTCTTCCTTAATTGACCCCCCATAAACGTAACGGACATATACCAGGAGCTGTGCCAGGCCCGCCACGTCTATTGACACATCCAGCTGTAATTCACTGGCGTGTATGCGAAGCAGTAATTGTTTCAAAACATCTCCTGCCATGTCACTGATGAGTCGTGAAACAGTGTTGTTTGATGAAGTTTTACAGCGAAAACACAATATAGCATTATATTAGCTTACTACAATAGCCTACCACACAACTGCATTCATTCAAGGCACGTTAGTGATAGCGAATAAACCAGCAAAAGATATTAATTCTTTCACTAACCTTCTCAAACTTCATCAGATGACAGTCCTATAACATCATATTACACAATACATATATGGTTTGTTCGAAAATGTGCATATTTAGCGGTACAATTCGTGGTTGAACAATGTGAATACGTAGCCAAACTGCACAAAATTATCCGGATATATTTCTGACACTCACATCATCTAATCAAATAACTAATCATAAACTTTACTAAAAAATACAGGTTGGACAGCAAATGAAAGATACACTAGTTCTTAATGCAACCGCTGTGTTAGATTTTTAAAAATAACTTTAGTACGACATACAGCTTACGTTATAGCGAGACAGCGCCCGAAATCTGGGCGGAATATACGTCTAAACATTTGACAGAAATACGAAATAACATCATAAATTGTTCCTACTTTTGATGATCTTCCATCAGAATCTTGTACAAGGGGTCCTTTGTCCAGAATAATCGTTGTTTGGTTGTAGAATGCCCTCTTCATCTGTAGAACGCTAGCAAACGCTAGCCATGCGGCACAGAAGTGTCCAACTCACCAGAACGCATAACAAAGAAAATACCGAAAATCGGAATAAACTGATATAAACTGATATAAGTCGGTTTAATATAACTAGTTGATGATGTTTTTAACACATATATCAAATAAAATCAGAGCCGGATATATCTAACGCCTATAACGAAAGCTTTTCAGAACGCAATCCAGGGGTCCCCTTCGCGCCATGCAGAATAAAGGAAAGAGTGGTCGCGTCTTTCCAACAGGTCTTGTTCGGCCTCAGATAGAGCTGTACACCCCATTCCAACTCTCACTGCCTACTGACATCTAGTGGAAGGCGTATGCAGTGCATGTAGACCCATAGATTCCATGATAGGCTGACCCTGGAACAGAGCCCCCGATTTCATATTTCTCACTTCCTGACAGGAAGTTTGCTGCAAAATGAGTTCTGTTTTACTCACAGATATAATTCAAACGGTTTTAGAAACTAGAGAGAGTTTTCTATCTAATAGTAGTAATAATATGCATATTGTACGAGCAAGAATTGAGTACGAGGCAGTTTAATTTGGGAACGATTTTTTACAAAGTGAGAACAGCGCCCCCCCTATTGAGAAAAGGTTAATTATTTGACTAGGCTACCTGTATTTCACATTATGTTGTTATTTCGCTGAACACTAAATGGTAAAATTGTATTTTTGGCAGTGAAACCAGGCTACTCAGGCGAGAAAAAAACCTCACCCAAATGTATAGCCTGTTGGAAAATACGAATGTACTGTTTGAAAATGTGAAAAAAAATATATATCTATATTTTTTAAAAATGTGAATCATAATTTTATTTGGCATACCCCCGACGGCATTGCGCGTACCCCAGTTTTGGAATACCTGCTCTACGGTATATAGGGATACGGGTGCCATTTGGGATGCTCTACAGTATATAGGGATACGGGTGCCATTTGGGATGCTCTACAGTATATAGGGATACGGGTGCCATTTGGGATGCTCTACAGTATATAGGGATACGGGTGCCATTTGGGATGCTCTACAGTATATAGGGATACGGGTGCCATTTGGGATGCTCTACAGTATATAGGGATACGGGTGCCATTTGGGATGCTCTACAGTATATAGGGATATGGGTGCCATTTGGGATGCTCTACAGTATATAGGGATACGGGTGCCATTTGGGATGCTCTACAGTATATAGGGATACGGGTGCCATTTGGGATGCTCTACAGTATATAGGGATACGGGTGCCATTTGGGATGCTCTACAGTATATAGGGATACGGGTGCCATTTGAGATGCTCTACAGTAAATAGGGATACGGGTGCCATTTGGGATGCTCTACAGTATATAGGGATACGGGTGCCATTTGGGATGCTCTACAGTATATAGGGATACGGGTGCCATTTGGGATGCTCTACAGTATATAGGGATACAGGTGCCATTTGGGATGCTCTACAGTATATAGGGATACGGGTGCCATTTGGGATGCTCTACAGTATATAGGGATACAGGTGCCATTTGGGATGCTCTACAGTATATAGGGATACGGGTGCCATTTGAGATGCTCTACAGTATATAGGGATACGGGTGCCATTTGGGATGCTCTACAGTATATAGGGATACGGGTGCCATTTGGGATGCTCTACAGTATATAGGGATACGGGTGCCATTTGGGATGCTCTACGGTATATAGGGATACGGGTGCCATTTGGGATGCTCTACAGTATATAGGGATACGGGTGCCATTTGGGATGCTCTACAGTATATAGGGATACGGGTGCCATTTGGGATGCTCTACAGTATATAGGGATACGGGTGCCATTTGGGATGCTCTACAGTATATAGGGATACGGGTGCCATTTGGGATGCTCTACAGTATATAGGGATATGGGTGCCATTTGGGATGCTCTACAGTATATAGGGATACGGGTGCCATTTGGGACGCACAGCATCTTGTAAAACTCACAGTCAGACTGAATCACAATGACCTACAACACAGCTCTGTCTTAATGGCCCGCTATATCATACGGTGTATTAGCACATACAATCTAATTTGGGCTCTCTCTGGGGGCACGGACAAGATTTAATAAGGCTAAATGTGGCTGCTCACTCAGCCAAAGAGGAGTGCTTAGATCTCCCACCACTGTTACAGGAACAATACAGACACTAACCTAATCAAAACTCTCTTGACCATTTCATTTTGTGTGTGTGTGTGTGTGGTGGGGGTGGGGGGGTCTGCAATCATGGGGTCTGATCAGTATGCAAAGGACATGTTTCAGAAACAATCCCACCCCCCCCCCCGCCCGTAACCCCCTGTCTCAGAACACTGATTGCATTTAACATTGAATAAGCATTCAAATAACGTCTGCTGAGGAATCATCCTCCATAAAGCACCATCTGTGCTGTGTTGCCCATCTTTTCATTTGCCATATAAATGGCATCATATTAGACCATAAGAAGAAAAATAAAATGCAGTTTAGCACAAATCAGGTCAGCTGTGATCAATTATAGCCTAGCTCAACTAGAGTTGTACCCTGGTGATAATATGTATCAGTCAGATCACTGTGCTAGCTACTACACTTCACAGAGTCTGATGAGAGTGAAGAATAGAGTGTGGTGGTTTCAAGTCGTGATTTAGATGATTAGGGCAGCAATAGCCACAGAGAGGTCACACCTCATTCCCATTTACTCACCCAGAGACAAAAAAAATGTCAAAGCCATGGTTAGAGATTTTGTTGTTGTTGCAGGGACATCTTTATCATCTTTATCCTGTCACATCAATCCAGCTATCAAATTAGCACTTTGCCACCCAAAACCTGCACACATACCATATTTAAATGTATTCAAATGAAGTAGAAAGGATGTTACAGGGCGGGATTTTTTATTTTATTTTATTTATTGTGATCCTCATTAGCCAACATTACAGACAAAAAAGACTTTACAATTTACATTTAATAACATTAACATGTAGTCTGTGTGTGCATCTATCAGTTACACATACATGTCAGTACATTTTGTAAGTCGCTCTGGATAAGAGCGTCTGCTAAATGACTTAAATGTAAGTACATATACACAACAAGCATGTCACATGGAGGAGAGGCGTTGTGCCTGAGGTGTTGCTTTATTTGTTTTTTGAAACCAGGTTTGCTGTTCACTTGCGCTATATAAGATGGAAGGGAGTTCCATGCACTCTTAACTCTGCATAATACTGTACGTTTCCTTGAATTTGTTCTGGACCTGGGGACAGTGAAAATACCCCTGGTGGCATGTCTGGTGGGGTAAGTGTGTGTGTCAGTGTAGTGTGTAAGTTGACTGTGCAAACAATTTGGAATTTCCAACAAATTAATGTTTCTTATAAAAACAAGAAGTGATACAGTCAGTCTTTCCTCAATTCTCATAGAGACTGGCATGCCTTGTATTAGCCCTCTGATTATAATGAAGAGCAAGACGTGTCGCTCTGTTCTGGGCCAGCTGCAGCTTGGACAGACTGGACAATAATCAAGATAAGACAAAACTAGAGCCTGCAGGACTAGCTTCGTGGAGTGTTGTGTAAACAAGCTGAACATCTCTTTATTACGGACAGACCTCTCCCTATCTTTACAACCATTGAATCTATATGTTTTGACCATGACAGTTTACAATCTAAGGTAGCACCAAGTAATTTAGTCTCCTCAATTTGTTCAACAGCCACACCATTCATTACCAGATTCCACTGAGATCTAGAACTTAAGGAATGATTTGTACCAAATACAATGCTCTTAGTTTTAGAGATGTTCAGAACCAGTTTATTACTGGCCACCCATTCCAAAACGGACTACAACTATTTGTTAAGGGTTTAAGTGACTTCATTCGCTGTGGTTGCTGATGTGTACAGTCGTGGCCAAAAGTTTTGAGAATGACACAAATATTATTTTTCACAAAGCCTGCTGCCTCAGTGTCTTTAGATATTTTTGTCAGATGTTACTATGGAATAGTGAAGTATAATTACAAGCATTTCATAAGTGTCAAAGGCTTTTATTGACAATTACATGAAGTTGATGCAAAGAGTCAATATTTGCAGTGTTGACCCTTCTTTTTCAAGACCTCTGCAATCTGCCCTGGCATGCTGTCAATTAACTTCTGGGCCACATCTTGACTGATGGCAGCCCATTCTTGCATAATCAATGCTTGGAGTTTGTCAGAATTTGTGGGGTTTTGTTTGTCCACCCGCCTCTTGAGGAATGACCACAAGTTCTCAGTGGGATTAAGGTCTGGGGAGTTTCCTGGCCATGGACCCAAAATATCTATGTTTTGTTCCCCGAGCCACTTAGTTATCACTTTTGCCTTATGGCAAGGTGCTCCATCATGCTGGAAAAGGCATTGTTCGTCACCAAACTGTTCCTGGATGGTTGGGAGAAGTTGCTCTCGGAGGATGTGTTGGTACCATTCTTTATTCATGGCTGTGTTCTTAGTCAAAATTGTGAGTGAGCCCACTCCCTTGGCTGAGAAGCAACCCCACACATGAATGGTCTCAGGATGCTTTACTGTTGGCATGACGCAGGACTGATGGTAGCGCTCACCTTGTCTTCTCCGGACAAGCATTTTTCCAGATGCCCCAAACAATCGGAAAGGGGATTCATCAGAGAAAATGACTTTACCCCAGTCCTCAGCAGTCCAATCCCTGTACCTTTTGCAGAATATCAGTCTGTCCCTGATGTTTTTCCTGGAGAGAAGTGGCTTCTTTGCTGCCCTTCTTGACACCAGGCCATCCTCCAAAAGTCTTTGCCTCACTGTGCGTGCAGATGCACTCACACCTGCCTGCTGCCATTCCTGAGCAAGCTCTGTACTGGTGGTGCCCCGATCCCGCAGCTGAATCAACTTTAGGAGACGGTCCTGGCGCTTGCTGGACTTTCTTGCTGGACAATTGAACCGCTCTCTTTGAAGTTCTTGATGATCCGATAAATGGTTGATTTAGCATCTCTTTACCTTAGGTGCAATCTTACTGGCAGCAATATCCTTGCCTGTGAAACCCTTTTTGTGCAAAGCAACGATGACGGCATGTGTTTCCTTGCAGGTAACCATGGTTGACAGAGGAAGAACAATGATTCCAAGCACCACCCTCCTTTTGAAGCTTCCAGTCTGTTATTCGAACTCAATCAGCATGACAGAGTGATCTCCAGCCTTGTCCTCGTCAACACTCAAACCTGTGTTAACCTTTCTGGCGCAGGCTTTCCGCTAGCGACCCACCTCAACAACATCCGGTGAAATTGCAGAGCACGAAATTCAAATTACAGAAATAGTCATATTTAACATTCATGAAAATACAAGTGTCATACATCATAAAAAAGCTTAACTTCTTGTTAATCCAGTCGCTGTGTCAGATTTCAAAAAGGATTTACGGCAAAAACACACCATGCGATTATCTGAGGACAGCGCCCCGCACACAACCAGGCAGGTACGCCACAAAAGTCAGAATAGCGATAAAATAAATGCCTTACCTTTGAAGATCTTCTTCTGTTGGCACTCCAAAAGGTCCCAGCTACATCACAAATGGACCTTTTGTTCAATAAAGGTCTTCTTTATATCCCCAAAAACTCAGTTTAGCTGGTGCGCTTCATTCAATAATCCACCGGTTTCCCTCCTTCAAATACATACAAAATGAATCCCAAACATTACCAATAAATTTCTCCAAACAAGTCAAACAATGTTTATAATCAAACCTCAGGTACCCTAATACGTAAATAAATGATACAATTTAAGACGGAGAATCGTAATTGTCTTTACCGGAGATAAACAACAAAGAACACGCTCTCATCCACACGCATGTAAACACTACAGCCAAAATGGGAGCCACTTAGAAAAACTACAAATTCTAACTCATTTTTTCAAAAACAAGCCTGAAACCCTTTCTAAAGACTGTTGACATCTAGTGGAAGCCCAAGGAACTGCAATCTGGGAGGTTTTCCCATCATATTAAACATGACAGCCATTGGAAACAGTGGTAGGCTGAGTTTTTTTTTCTGGATGGTTTGTCCTTGGGTTTTCACCTGCCATATCAGTTCTGTTATACTCACAGAGTTTTAGAAACTTTAGAGTGTTTTCTATCCAAATCTACCAATTATATAAATATCCTAGCTTCTGGGCCTGAGTAACAGGCAGTTTACTTTGGGCACGCTTTTCATCCAGATGTCAAAATACTGCCCCCTAGCCAAAAGAGGTTAATGAGAGAATCACTGACGTGATGTCATCTGGTCCTTTTGTGGCAGGGCTGAAATGCAGTGGAAATGTTTTGGGGGATTCAGGTCATTTGCATGTTAAAGAGGGACTTTGCAATTAATTGCAATTCATCTGATCACTCTTCATAACATTCTGGAGTATATGCAAATTCCCATCATACAAACTGAGGCAGCAGACTTTGTGAAAATGTATATTTGTGTCATTCTCAAAACTTTTGGCCACGACTGTATATTGTTGAATCATCAGCATACATGGACACACATGCTTTGTTTAACTTCTCTAGGATAGGGGGCAGCAAATTCACTATTGGATAAATAGCGTGCCCAATTTCAACTTCCTTCTACTCATCCCCAGAATATAAGATATGCATATTATTAGTAGATTTGGATAGAAAACACTCTGAAGTTTCTAAAACTGTTTGAATCATGTCTGTAAGTATAAAATAACTTATGTAGCAGGCCAAACCCCGAGGACTAACCATTAATTCTTTTATTTTTTTTAAGTCACTGTCTGTTTGTCACACCCTGGCCTTAGTATTCTTTGTTTTCTTTATTATTTTAGTTAGGTCAGGGTGTGACATGGGGTATGTTTGTGTTTTTGTCTTGTCTTGGGTGGTTGTAGTGTCTAGGGGGATTTTGTTAGAGTGTATGGGTTTGTGTTGAGTGAATGTTTCTAGGGAAGTCTATGGTTGAGTGAATGTGTCTAGCTATGTCTATGGTTGCCTGAGTGGTTCTCAATCAGAGACAGATGTTTTTCATTTGTCTCTGATTGGGAGCCATATTTAAGGTGGCCATAGGCATCATGTATTTGTGGGTAATTGTCTATGTTCTATGTTGCATGTGTGCACTAGTTCGTTAATAGCTTCACGTTCGTCTGTTTGTTGTTTTGTTTTCCTTCTTATAATAAAGAAGATGTATTTTGCACACGCTGCGCCTTGGTCATCTCTCTCTCCTGTAGACGATCGTGACACTGTTCAATGAATTTTCATTGGAATACTGGATTTCTAATCACCCTGTTTTCAGTTCCTACCGCTTCCACTGGATGTCACCACTCTTTGGAAAAAGGTCGAGGTTATTCCTTTGTGCATTGAAGAAGTGAGGCCACCTGTAAACAGTGTAACGTCATGTGTACTGTTTGAGAGTTGCGCAAGACTAGAAAAGTAGCGTTAGTTTGTTGATCTCCTGTATTGAAAACAGATAGACCCGTCTTCAATTTGATCGATTATTAACGTTTACAAATACCTTAAGTTGTATTACAAAAGTACTTTGAAATGTTTTGGCAAAGTTTAGAGGTAATTTTATTGATATTTTGTAGTGACTTTGCGCAAATTGGAAGCTGTTTTTTTCTGGATCAACTGCCCCAAATAAATGGACAATTTGGATATATATGGACGGAATTAATCGAACAAAAGGACCATTTGTGATGTTTATGGGACATATTGGAGTGCCAACAAAAGAATCTCGTCAAAGGTAAGGCATGATTTATATTTTATTTCTGCGTTTTGTGTCGTGCCTGCAGTGTTGAAATATGCTACACTCTCTTTGTTTACTGTTGTGCTATCATCAGATAATAGCATCTTATGCTTTCGGCGAAATGCCTTTTTGAAATCTGACATGGTGGCTGGATTCACAACGAGTGTAGCTTTAATTTGGTATCTTACATGTGTGATTTAATGAAAGTTTGATTTTATATAATTTTTTTGAATTTGGCGCTCTACATTTTCCCTGGCTATTGGCCAAGTGGGACGGTAGCGTCCCACATATCCTAGAGAAGTTAATGCCAATGTCATTGGTAAAAATAGAAAAGAATAGAGGCCCTAGAGAACTGTCCTGTGGTACACCCCATTTTACATGTTTGACATTAGAGAAACTTCCAATAAAGAAAACTCTCTGAGTTCTATTAGATAGATAGCTCTGAATTCATGATGGCAGAGGTTGAAAGGGCATAACACATACGTTTTCTCAACAAAAGGTTACGGCCAATAATATAAAAGGCTGCACTGAAATCTAACAGTACAGCTCCCACAATCTTCTTATTATCAGTTTCTTTCAACCAATCATCAGTCATTTGTGTCAATGCAGTACATGTTGAGTGCCCTTCTCTACAAGCATGCTGAAAGTCTGTTGTTAATTTGTTTACAGAGAAATAACATTGTATTTGGTCAACAACAACAAACATTCCAACAGTGGGTAGTGTATTCTAGGAAAGTAATCAACCCATCCAAGATAATGAAGTATTAGTGGTGACTCTCATTGCAGACAGGGCAGCTCCACTAGTACAACACAGTTGTAATGGCTACATCCCAAATTGCACCCTATTATTTGCATAGTGCACTATGGGCCCTGGTCAACAGCAACAGTAGTGCACTAAACAGGAAATAGGGTGCCATTTGGGAGGCAGGTTCTGTGTCAATCTATGGCAGCATGCTAACCTGTATTCAGTCAGACTGAGTAATCAGGCCCTCCTTGGGCCCACGCGTTCACAGACCTGTGATTAGAGACCGTCACACCTCCAGCACATTTATTGATTAAAATAGTAATGTGGCTCGAACACAGGCTTTTTCATGTTTTAGTAAGCAGCTGCACAGCAAGAGGGAAAATTGAGTCATCAGATACCAACTGTATAGTTTAGTATAGTGCAGTGCAATTACAGCTTTCCATTGTCTGATCTGAGAAATAAACTTTTTTTTAGCATATATAAGTTTTTATACTGTAAAGCCAATATGTGACTTAGAATGATTAGAAAAATATGAAGTGCTATGATATTATTCAGTGATTCAGTGAGTAAATGCTGTAGTGGAGCGGGTCGAGAGGTTCATGTTCCTTGGTGTCAACATCACCAACGAACTATCATGGTCCAAACACACCAAGACAGTTGTGAAGAGGGAAAGACAAAACCTTTTCCCCCTCAGGAGACTGAAAAGATTTAGCATGGGTCCCCAGATCCTCAAAAAGTTCTACAGCTGCACCATCGAGAGCATCCTGACCGGTTGCATCACCACCTGGTATGGCAACTGCTCGGCATCTACAGCTACAGATGGTAGTGTGTACGGCACAGTACATCACTGGGGCCAAGCTTCCTGCCATCCAGGACCTATATAATAGGCAGTGTCAGAGGAAAGCCCATAAAATTGTCAGAGACTCCAGTCACCCAAGTCATAGACTGTTTTCTCTGCTACCGCATGGCAAGCGGTACAGGAGCACCAAATCTAGGACCAAAAGGCTCCTTAACTCTTCTTGAACTGCACTGTTTGTTAAGGGCTTGTAAGTAAGCATTTCAAAATTGTCATTGTAAGGTCTACACTTGTTGTATTCGGCACATGTGACAAATAAAGTTGGATTTGATTTGATAAATCTTTAACTTTCAATACCAGGATAGTTGGATAGATAATTATACCCTTGAGTGGAAATGGGGAATGAGAGAGCTAAATAGATTGACAATGTTTCACTTGTGACAGGAAACCTATGAATCATGTAACATAGAGTACTTGACTTGAATGAGTGAATATAATCATGAATCTATAAAGGTTCTCAGTGAATTCGATCAGTGAGTATAGATGTAGGATATTAATTTGAGCCAGTTTGCTATAGCAGGAAATTAATCCTGCAGCAACAGGAAATGTGAATTATCATGTGGATTATAACTAATGGACATTTAGGTAGGGGTTGATACATTTTCTGTAAGGGAAAATCAAGTCTGAAATGCCAAAGTGGAAATTACAAACTTCAGAAGACTTTTTAAACTTCAAAACGCTACAGGTTTTAATTTTGTTCTGAAACAGGGTGATCAAATTAAGATCCTACATCTGTATTACAAGGCGATTAGTGGATTTATTGTGGATTGGCCCATAAAGATCTCTGTGCAGCCTGTATTAGATCCAGTCACCTCATGTTGCCCAATAGATCCAGTCACCTCATGTTGCCCAACACTCATTCATATTCCACTCCAATACTGCCCATTATGATATGGATTTCAGTGACTAGTCAAACATATCATCGAACACATGCAATGATAAATGCTTTAATATAGATCATTGGACATACAGTATGTCTTCATTGGACTGTTTGATAGATCACTCTGCACACAAAACGTTATTATACAGAGAGATACAAGGCTTGGAAACAGGTCCTGTTTGGTAGGTGTAGTATGTAGGAGGATTTACTGTAGTTTGATTCTGTCAAAAGCAAAGAAGCAACTTGGATTCAGGGGTAGATGTAACATAGTAAGTATAAATCTGTTTCCCTCCATTTAGTGTGATACGTTATGCTTCGTATGGTACGTGTACAAAGCAAACTAGCAGTCAACTTTAAGAATGCGACAAAGAGCATGATCTGACTAGTTAATTTCTACATGATCTGACTAGGTCATTTCTACAATATCTGACTAGGTCATTTCTACATGATCTGACTAGGTCATTTCTACATGAGGCGCAGAGAGATTTGTTAGAACAGAGCACAAACAGGCTCCATAGTGGCTTGTCTGACTCGAATACAGATAGTGGGATGGATGCACAGTCAATCCAACTTACGGGTGTGGTGTGTGAGTTCACGCTGCTCTCTAGTGTGCGAGCGGGCCAAACTACCGAAACAGCCCCCATTGCAGTGATTGGGACAGGTACAGAGGCTAATCCAAAACAGCCCACAAAGTGTTGTTATTTCTGTTGGAACATTTTTAGGCAGCCTGCAGGCCCACAGAGTAGAACCGACTGTTCAGTTAGGTTTTGTAATGCTTGTCACAGAAGCGGTCATACTATGCAGAAATGTTGGGATTTAGGGAGGGGCAGAACGTCTTAATTCTACTTGCAGCATAGGGTAGATTTGGAGCTTTCTTCTAAAATGTTGGATATTGATTATTTGACAATGATGAGTTAATAATTTCTTCCTTTGTAACTCAATAGTTTCTATATCCATTTGTTATTGTCACGCTCGTCTGAATGAATGGACAAAGGCGCAGCGTACTTAGAGTTCCACATGTTTAATAAATATGAAACTCACCAAAAAACAAAACGTGACGTTCTGGGCTGCTCACAGGCAGCAACACAAAAACAAGATCCCACAAACAATAAGTGCGAAAAGGCTGCCTAAACATGATCCCCAATCAGAGATAACAATAGACAGCTGCCTCTGATTGGGAAAGAAATAGAAAACATAGATTGCCCACCCTAGTCACACCCTGAACTAACCAAATAGAGAATTAAAAGGATATCTAAGGTCAGGGCGTGATAGTTATGGGTTTTGTAAATGTGGTTTCTTTGATACAGAATGCTAGACACAATGTAATGTCTCCTGTTAAGACACAAAGAATAGTTTGTTTTCCTATGTGCAGTGCATATGGCAAAGTCCATTTGAATGTATAGATGTATGTGTGCTATGAAAAGTAACGTTCTTGTTTCTCACAAAATGGCCTTAAAATCTTCCCCTATTGGTGTGCTAATGTTGGGTGCTGTAAACTGAGATGCCAGTACATGTCATTTCAAATTGCTTGTGAAATCAGCTGCTTGAAAATTGTTTTTGACTTAACTTCAATAATTGATCTTCATCATTTCAAAATTCTGGTTATTTTGTTTATTTTCTCATTTTCAAGTCAAATCCATTTTCTTTCAAAGGGAAGAGTTTTATATACTGTCTTTTATAACATAGTGCTCTTTGATATATTTTATGTTCATCTGACTGATTGATAAAACAACATCAGAAGTTGCTATTGATCAGATAAACACACTATTTTATGTTAATTAAAATGTGAATTCATCTGTGATGTCTTGGTGTACCTTCAGTTCTGTGTTTTGCTCTTACAAAGAAAAATATGTAATTCCTTTCTAGCTTGCTTGCAGGGAAGGTGTTACCTAAGGACATTTGCATGTCTAAAGCAGAAAACAATGCTACCCACCAAAAGGACACTTCTGAATTGACCATGAACTGCTGGTCTGAAGATTGTCTACAGTGCTGGCCGTCCGGTTTTGAACACTTTTGTCTGATGCAGAATCAGATGTGTTCAAGGGAGGATTATGTAGGATGGCCCAGCCCTGGAAGTGACTCGTATCAACTGTTTGCAAGGATTTATTTTATGTTGTTTTAGGAATTTAGCCTTCTCTGCATTATCTCACCAACCCCCTCTTGTCACACCTCTGGGTAGCTGAGGTTCTGTTGTCTTTAGGTCGCCGCTGCACATACAGGGCAGGTGGTGCAGAGCCCAACCTGTTTTGAGCCCCACATTTTGGGGGGGGCTTGCCTGTTTTGCATGCTATTTTGGCATTAATACGTGTCTATCATGACACAAGGCAAGACCCAGATGCAGACACAGGAGACAGATGGTTGGAGTCTTACAATATTTATTAATCCAATAGGGGAAGGCAAGAGAACGGTCGTGGACAGGCAAAAGGGTCAAGACCAGTTCAGAGTCCAAAAGGTACCAAAGGGCAGGCAGAATCAAGGTCAGGGCAGGCAGGATGATCAGGCAGGCGGGAAAGTAGTCCAGAATCAGGCATGGGTCAAAACCAGGAGGACTATCAAAAAGAGAATGGGAAAAACACACTGGTTGACTTGACTAACATACAAGACGAACTGGCACAGAGAGACAGGAAACACAGGAATAAATACACTGGGGAAAAAAAGCAACACCTGGAGGGGGTGGAGACAATAACAGAACAGGTGAAACAGATCAGGGCGTGACAGTACCCCCTCTCGCCCGAGTCCCGAGTGGAAAGCCATACCCTCTGCCCAATGCGGTCGCGGGGAGCTGGGATCCGGCGACAGTCTGCTTGTCGACGATACCTGGAGTTGGTCTTGAGAATAGCCGCCCTGGCTCTTCTCCAGGTATGTCGACTGTGGCGAACAAACATCTGGGCCGAGGGTACGCTGACCTCTTGCTCTTGTTCCGGGAAGAGTGGAGGTTGATACCCCTAAGAACACTCAAATGGAGAGAGTCCTGTGGCCGAACAGGGAAGGGTGTTCCGTGCATACTTCCTCTTGAACTTGCAACTTGCAGACGTGTTGCTGTCCGTTTTGTCGCCAACCTTACTTTGCTACCTGACAACTTTACGATTGTAACTTTTTAACTACCGTTTATATTTTTTTTAGTTTTTCCCTCAACTTTTTTTTTGTTTCATTCAACTTTTTCACTCCGGACGTTTTATCTGGACACGGTTCGTCAGGACCTCAAACAGCCGAAGCTAAGTAGTAACATTAACATGGTGCCTTATAATTACAGTCGCTGTACTCATAATATACAGGAGAACGATCGCCTTACGGCGAGGATAGCTGTGCTGCAAGCCCAGCTTCAGACGCAATCGTTAGGCAAGGGTAATTTCAGTGTAGGAAAGGAAGAAACAGCGTCTGTGCCACCAGTAAGTACAGATAGTAGTATAAATCCCCTCGCACAGTCCCCGCAGCCGGACAACTTTCTCATGGCTTCTGGAGGGAAATGCTGTAGGAATGCTCAACCGGTGTCGCTCATTCAGCCGACAGAAACTTTCAACCAGTTTTCCCCATTAAGCAGCGAGTCGGAGTCTGAGGCCGAGCCTTCTCTTGTCTCTACTCCTCCCGTTACGGGGTCTGAGACGCCGAAGCTTCCCACCATTAGCTCTGACAAATTGAAACCCCTAGTCATTGGCGACTCCATTATCCGCAGTATTAGACTTAAAACGAATCATCCAGCGATCATACACTGTTTACCAGGGGGCAGGGCTACCGACGTTAAGGCTAATCTGAAGATGGTGCTGGCTAAAGCTAAAACTGGCGAGTGTAGAGAGTATAGAGATATTGTTATCCACGTCGGCACCAACGATGTTAGGATGAAACAGTCAGAGGTCACCAAGCGCAACATAGCTTCAGCGTGTAAATCATCTAGAAAGATGTGTCGGCATCGAGTAATTGTCTCTGGCCCCCTCCCAGTTAGGGGGAGTGATGAGCTCTACAGCAGTCTCACAACTCAATCACTGGAAACTGTTTTTGGGAGGGGCAGAAACTGTTTTCTGCGCCTCCCAAAAGATAGAATTTGTAGATAATTGGCCCTCTTTCTGGGACTCACCCACAAACAGGACCAAGCCTGGCCTGCTGAGGAGTGACGGACTCCATCCTAGCTGGAGGGGTGCTCTCATCTTATCTACCAACATAGACAGGGCTTTAACTCCTCTAGCTCCACAATGAAATAGGGTGCAGGCCAGGCAGCAGGCTGTTAGCCAGCCTGCCAGCTTAGTGGAGTCTGCCACTAACATAGTCAGTGTAGTCAGCTCAGCTATCCCCATTGAGACTGTGTCTGTGCCTCGACCTAGGTTGGGCAAAACTAAACATGGCGTTGTTCGCCTTAGCAATCTCACTAGGATAAAGACCTCCTCCATTCCTGCCATTATTGAAAGAGATCATGATACCTCACTTCTCAAAATAGGGCTACTTAATGTTAGATCCCTCACTTCAAAGGCAGTTATAGTCAATGAACTAATCACTGATCATAGTCTTGATGTGATTGGCCTGACTGAAACATGGCTTAAGCCTGATGAATTTACTGTGTTAAATGAGGCCTCACTTCCTGGTTACACTAGTGACCATATCCCCCGTGCATCCCGCGAAGGCGGAGGTGTTGCTAACATTTACGATAGCAAATTTAAATTTACCCCAAAAATGACGTTTTCGTCTTTTGAGCTTCTAGTCATGAAATCTATGCAGCCTACTCAATCCCTTTTTATAGCTACTGTTTACAGGCCTCCTGGGCCATATACAGCGTTCCTCACTGAGTTCCCTGAATTCCTATCGGACCTTGTAGTCATAGCAGATAATATTCAAATTTTTGGTGATTTTAATATTCACATGGAAAAGTCCAGACCCACTCCAAAAAGCTTTCGGAGCCATCATCGACTCAGTGGGTTTTGTCCAAGATGTCTCTGGACCTACTCACTGCCACAGTCATACTCTGGACCTAGTTTTGTCCCATGGAATAAATGTTGTAGATCTTAATGTTTTTCCTAATAATCCTGGACTATCGGACCACCATTTTATTACGTTTGCAATCGCAACAAATAATCTGCTCAGACCCCAATCAAGGAGCATCAAAAGTCGTGCTATAAATTCTCAGACAATACAAAGATTCCTTGATGCCCTTCCAGACTCCTTCTGCCTACCCAAGGACGTCAGAGGACAAAAATCAGTTAAGCACCTAACTGAGGAACTCAATTTAACCTTGCGCAATACCCTAGATGCAGTTGCACCCCTAAAATCTAAAAACATTTGTCATAAGAAACTAGCTCCCTGGTATACAGAAAATACCCGAGCTCTGAAGCAAGCTTCCAGAAAATTGGAACGGAAATGGCGCCACACCAAACTGGAAGTCTTCCGACTAGCCTGGAAAGACAGTACCGTGCAGTATCGAAGAGCCCTCACTGCTGCTCGATCATCCTATTTTTCCAACTTAATTGAGGAAAATAAGAACAATCCAAAATGTATTTTTGATACTGTCGCAAAGCTAACTAAAAAGCAGCATTCCCCAAGTGAGGATGGCTTTCACTTCAGCAGTAATAAATTCATGAACTTCTTTGAGGAAAAGATCATGATCATTAGAAAGCAAATTACGGACTCCTCTTTAAATCTGCGTATTCCTCCAAAGCTCAGCTGTCCTGAGTCTGCACAACTCTGCCAGGACCTAGGATCAAGGGAGATACTTAGTACTATATCTAGTACTATTGTGTTTTAGTACTATATCTCTTGACACAATGATGAAAATAATAATGGCCTCTAAACCTTCAAGCTGCATACTGGACCCTATTCCAACTAAACTACTTAAAGAGCTGCTTCATGTGCTCGGCCCTCCTATGTTGAACATAATAAACGGCTCTCTATCCACCGGATGTGTACCAAACTCACTAAAAGTGGCAGTAATAAAGCCTCTCTTGAAAAAGCCAAACCTTGACCCAGAAAATATCAAAAACTATCGGCCTACGAATCTTCCATTCCTCTCAAAAATTTTAGAAAAAGCTGTTGCGCAGCAACTCACTGCCTTCCTGAAGACAAACAATATATACGAAACGCTTCAGTCTGGTTTTAGACCCCATCATAGCACTGAGACTGCACTTGTGAAGGTGGTAAATTACCTTTTAATGGCGTCAGACCGAGGCTCTGCATCTGTCCTCGTGCTACTAGAGCTTAGTGCTGCCTTTGATACCATCGATTACCACATTCTTTTGGAGAGATTGGAAACCCAAATTGGTCTACACGGACAAGTTCTGGCCTGGTTTAGATCTTATCTGTCGGAAAGATATCAGTTTGTCTCTGTGAATGGTTTGTCCTCTGACAAATCAACTGTACATTTCGGTGTTCCTCAAGGTTCCGTTTTAGGACCACTATTGTTTTCACTATATATTTTACCTCTTGGGGATGTCATTCGAAAACATAATGTTAACTTTCACTGCTATGCAGATGACACACAGCTGTACATTTCAATGAAACATGGTGAAGCCCCAAAATTGCCCTCGCTGAAAACCTTCTACTTTTAAACTCGGACAAACAGAGATGCTTGTTCTAGGTCCCAAGAAACAAAGAGATCTTCTGTTAAATCTGACAATTAATCTTGATGGTTGGTCGTCTCAAATAAAACTGTGAAGGACCTCGGCGTTACTCTGGACCCTGATCTCTCTTTTGACGAACATATCAAGACTGTTTCAAGGACAGCTTTTTTCCATCTACGTAACAATTTTCTGTCCAAAAATTATGCAGAAAAATTAATCCATGCTTTTGTTGCTTCTAAGTTAGACTACTGCAATGCTCTACTTTCCGGCTACCCGGATAAAGCACTAAATAAACTTTAGTTAGTGCTAAATACGGCTGCTAGAATCCTGACTAGAACCAACATTTTTTATCATATTACTCCAGTGCTAGCCTCCCTTCACTGGCTTCCTGTTAAAGCAAGGGCTGATTTCAAGGTGTTATTGTTAACCTACAAAGCGTTACATGGGCTTGCTCCTACCTATCTTTCCGAGTTGGTCCTGCCGTACATACCTACACGTACGCTACGGTCACAAGACGCAGGCCTCCTAATTGTCCCTAGAATTTCTAAGCAAACAGCTGGAGGCAGGGCTTTCTCCTATAGATCTCCATTTTTATGGAATGGTCTGCCTACCCATGTGAGAGACGCAGACTCGGTCTCAACCTTTAAGTCTTTATTGAAGACTCATCTCTTCAGTAGGTCCTATGATTGAGTGTAGTCTGGCCCAGGAGTGTGAAGGTGAACGGAAAAGCTCTGGAGCAACAAACCACCCTTGCTGTCTATGCCTGGCCGGTTCCCCTCTCTCCACTGGGATTCTCTGCCTCTAACCCTATTACAGAGGCTGAGTCACTGGCTTACTGATGCTCTTTCATGCCGTCCCTGGGAGGGGTGTGTCACTTGAGTGGGTTGAGTCACTGACATGATCTTCCTGTCTGGGTTGGCGCCCCCCCTTGGGTTGTGCCGTTGCGGAGATCTTTGTGGGCTATACTCGGCCTTGTCTCAGGATGGTAAGTTGGTGATTGAAGATATCCCTCTAGTGGTGTGGGGGCTGTGCCTTGGCAAAGTGGATGGGGTTATATCCTTCCTGTTTGGCCCTGTCCGGGGGTATCATCGGATGGGGCCACAGTGTCTCCTGACCCCTCCTATCTCAGCCTCCAGTATTTATGCTGCATTAGTTTATGTGTCGGGGGGCTAGGGTCAGTTTGTTATATCTGGAGTACTTGTCCTGTCTTATCCAGTGTCCTGTGTGAATTTAAGTATGCTCTCTCTAATTCTCTCTTTCTCTCGTTCTTTCTTTCTCTCGGAGGACCTGGGCCCTAGGACCATGCCTCAGGACGACCTGACATGATGACTTCTTGCTGTCCCCAGTCCACCTGGCCGTGCTGCTGCTCCAGTTTCGACTGTTCTGCCTGCGGCTATGGAACCCTGACCTGTTCACCGGACGTGCTACCTGTCCCAGACCTGCTGTTTTTCAACTCTCTAGAGACCGCAGGAGCGGTAGAGATACTCTTAATGATCGGCTATGAAAAGCCAACTGACATTTACTCCTGAGGTGCTGCACCCTCGACAAATACTGTGATTATTATTATTTGACCATGCTGGTCATTTATGAACATTTGAACATCTTGGCCATGTTCTGTTATAATCTCCACCCGGCACAGCCAGAAGAGGACTGGCCACCCCTCATAGCCTGGTTCCTCTCTAGGTTTCTTCCTAGGTTTTGGCCTTTCTAGGGAGTTTTTCCTAGCCACCGTGCTTCTACACCTGCATTTCTTGCTGTTTGGGGTTTTAGGCTGGGTTTCTGTACAGCACTTTGAGATATCAGCTGATGTACGAAGGGCTATATAAATACATTTGATTTGATACTCCACCCAGACCAGTTGTCGGCTCCAGGTAGTGGGATTAGTTGAGACCAGGCACCTCAGGGTGGTTTCTAGGTCTTGGTTGGCTCGCTCCGACTGACTGTTGGTTTGGGGATGGAATCCAGATGACAGGCTGGCCGATGACCCAATAAGGGTGCAGAATGCCTTCCAGAACTGAGGACCTCGATCGGAGACCATGTCGATCCGGAAGGTAGTTTGGGGAGAGGGATGAAATGGGCGGCCTTGGAGAACCAGGTGTAGCAGTGGTAAGATTTTGGGACTGCTGTTGGAACTGCTTTATGTAGGCCCTAACAGTTTGTGGGAACCCTTTGCCACCGTTATAGTGCAATTAATATATTGTGTTGTGTAGTGGCTTTTCTGGCATGCATTACACTTCTTTTTTTTTGCCCCACCAAGATTTACATGCTAAAATCGCCACTGTGTAGGTCTGAAATCTGATTAGCGGATAACTACAGTAATACCATTGGTCAACAATTGAGATTGTTTTATCCAAACAACTCAGATGCTTATTAAAGGGTCTTATTCTTTGTTCCTGAACTATGCTGGTGAGATATCTACACTCTCTCCACCCAAGGGACTCTTGGGCCCTTGCCATTCAGGTTATGGCTTCCCTCTTGCTCACATCATTTAGCAGACTCTCTAATCCAGAGTGACTTGGAGTGCATACATTTCAATACTTTTTTTCTGTACTGGTCCCCCATGGGAATCAAATGCACAACCCTGGCATGGAAGCACCATGCTCTACCAACTACGCCACACAACTCTCTCACTGATTATGCCTAGAATAAAGCCTTGCAATGCTTGTTAATGCTTTGTTATTTAATTTTATGCCTTTTATAATGTAATCATTAATTTACAATGTGAATTCAATATTTGCCTTTGATAGACAATTCTCAGACATTTCTTGATTGCCTACTACTGGAACTCAACTATAGTATCTTGTATATTGCAAAATTCTCTTTATGTAGTCTGGTCATTAAATTTAAATAGACTTTGATCATACTAATTGCATAATCTTATCATGGGTCTCATGTGAGGTATACAGTTGAAGTCGGAAGTTTACATACACCTTAGCCAAATACATTTAAACTCAGTTTTTCACAATTCCTGACATTTAATCCTAGTAAAAATTCCCTGTTTTAGGTCAGATAGGATCACCACTTTATTTTAAGAATGTGAAATGTCAGAATAATAGTTTAGAGAATAATTGATTTCAGCTTTTATCTTTTTCATCACATTCCCAGTGGGTCAGAAGTTTATATACACTCAACTAGTACTTGGTAGCATTGCCTTTAAATTGTTTAACTTGGGTCAAACGTTTCGGGAAGCCTTCCACAAGCTTCTCACAATAAGTTGGGTGAATTTTGGCCCATTCCTCCTGACAGAGCTGGTGTAACTGAGTCAGGTTTGTAGGCCTCCTTGCTCGCACATACTTTTTCAGTTCTGCCCACAAATGTTCTATAGGATTGAGGTCAGGGCTTTGTGACTCCAATACCTTGACTTTGTTGTCCTTAAGCCATTTTGCCACAACTTTGGAAGTATGTTTGGGGTCATTGTCCATTTGGAAGACCCATTTGCGACCAAGCTTTAACCTTCTGACTGATGTCTTGAGATGTTGCTTCAATATATCAACATCATTTTCCTTCCTCATGATGTCTTCTATTTTTGTGACGTTCACCAGGCCCTCCTGCAGCAAAGCACCCCCACAACATGATGCTGCCACCCCCGTGTTTCACGGTTGGAATGGTGTTCTTCGGCTTGCAAGCTTCCCCCTTTTTCCTCCAAACATAACGATGGTCATTACGGCCAAACAGCTATATTTTTGTTTCATCAGACCAGAGGACATTTCTCCGAAAAGTATGATCTTCGTCCCCATGTGCAGTAGTCTGGCTTTTTATGGCGGTTTTGGAGCAGTGACTTCCTCCTTGCTGAGCGGCCTTTCAGGCTATATCGATATAGGATACGTTTTACTGTGGGTAAAGATATTTTTGTGTCTGTTTCCTCCAGCATCTTCGCAATGTCCTTTGCTGTTGTTCTGGGATTGATTTGCACTTTTCGCACCAAAGTACGTTCATCTCTAGGAGACAGAACGTGTCTCCTTCCTGAGGGGTATGACAGCTGCGTGGTCCCAGGGTGTTTGTACTTGCGTCCTATTGTTTGTACAGATGAACATGGTACTTTCATGAGTTTGGAAATTGCTCCCAAGGATGAAGAAGACTTGTGAAGGTCTAAAAAAATGTTTATGAGGTCTGGGCTGATTTCTTTTGATTTTCCCTTGATGTCAAGCAAAGAGGCACTGAGTTTGAAGGTCGGTCTTGAAATACATCCACAGGTACACCTCCAATTGACTCAAATTATGTCAATTAGCCTATCAGAAGCTTCTAAATCCATGACATAATTTTCTGGATTTTTCCAAGCTGTTTAAAGGCACAGTCAACTTAGTGTATGTAAACTTCTGACCCACTGGAATTCTGATACAGTGAATTATAAGTGAAATAATCTGTAAACAATTGTTGGAAAATTTACTTGTGTTATGCACAACGTAGATGTCCTAATTGACATGCCAAAACTATAGTTTGTTAACAAGAAATTTGTGGAGTGGTTGAAAAAAGAGTTTAATGACTCCAACCTAGGTTTATGTCAACTTCCCGACTTCAAGTGTATATATAATATACGCTTAGGCTATATGATAAATATTACCACACTACAATGTATTCCTTTGTGTCCATCATCCAATTCATACAATATGTTACGAATTTGCAATAAGTATGATATGTTACGAATTCCAGTTTGTTGTGGCTAACATTAGCTAGGTGGCTAATGTTAACTAGGCTATGGGTTAGGGTTAGGAGATAGGTTAAAGTGTGAGGAGAAGAGTTAGGTAACATGCGAAGTAGTTGTAAAGTAGCAAGTTGTTAATTAGCTAAGGTTGTTTGTGATGAGATTCAAACATGCAACCTTTGGGTTGCTAGATGTTCCTGTTAAATGCATGCCTACCTACCCATCCACCCTCCTTTTGTTTTGCCTTTAGTAACCCTTTGTCTTATGTAATCATACCAAACTTAACATATACTAATTCGCGTGTCCCAGATGTACATTTACGATATTACATCTAGTCTATGAGATCAGGCTGAAAGAAAATAGCTGTCTGTAAAAAAAAAAAAACAATTGGACTTTCATAAAAGGGGTTGAGGATCATAGCTCCTGAGCATGATGCAGCTGGCTCTCTTATTGATCTCTTTATCAGCTTTGAGGGATTGGCTTGTTGGAGATCTGACATGCTATCTCATCTCACATCTGGGGGGCAGGCCGAGGGGAAGAGCACACTGACAAAACATTTCACATGAAACTCCAATGACACAAACACTGCAAACTGTCAAAACTGCTGCACTTTCAGCTACTGCAGTATGCCTCAGATTCATACTGTACAAACGCATGCTGGGTAATGCTTCTGTTTCTGGAAAGCTTCAAACTCACAATATCATAATAGCAACTTTTCTACTTCACCAAGGCCCCAATATAAATGATAGTTGCCTCAATGACATGATTGTACGTTACATTACTGTAGGCCTAAGCTTTATTTACTGAGATAAGTAAACAAATACTTCAACCAGATTTGAACATTTTGTTTCACAAGGTAAATGTACTACAACAACGATAACTGACAATATCATTAACGCCCCAATGCTGATACATGTACGGTGCACATGGTCTGATAATCAGTTACAAGGGCACTGGAGGACTTTGTATCCCCACATTATTGTCCAAGGGGGCTCAAAACACAATAGCTACCACCAGCTTCTCCACCCCAAAGATTAAAGAGAAGACACTAAATCATGTTCCCTTCTTCCTCCTCTCCTCTCCTGTTCATTTACAGACATGTATTAATTTATTCAGCCTCTGTGGGCCTTTCAGCGTTTCTCTGTTAATTTCTTTCCTTACTGGTGAAAACACAAAGAGTTCCATCCGTTTAACACAACGTATCGAGTAATAAATTGTAGCCTGGTGTCTATGCAGGCTGACAATCGCTCAGCACAACAAATGGGGATGAACCTGCCCTTACCTCACAAAGATAAGTCATGATAACATTGTGAGTCAATCACCACCTTCCGGAGACACCTGAAACCCCACCTCTTTAAGGAATACCTAGGATAGGATAAAGTAATCCTTCTCACCCCCCCCCCCCCCCCCTTAAAAGATTTAGATGTACTATTGTAAAGTGGCCGTTCCACTGGATGTCATAAGGTGAATGCACCAATTTGTAAGTCGCTCTGGATAAGAGCGTCTGCTAAATGACTTAAATGTTAAATGTAAATGTGTGCGTCCGTACCAATGGCAAATAATCACTCTAAATAAGGGGGTGTGGGCTAAACTGAGATATGGAATTGTTTTAAGATGGTCATACTATGGATCATTTAACTATTTGATTTTGAATTTTAGGACCCCTTTAGATATAAAAATAATACAGAAAAAACTATTTGCTGCCTTCACACATATGTTACACTGGCTGACTGAGACACTGGTGGATTGAGACACATCCAAAACAAAAACAAAACATATCTCTAGTTTAAATGGATGGATTTGATGGGGATTTTTTGTTATGTAAATTTAGATTGACGCACCTGTACATAAATAAACTCTAGGGGGTGATGCTTATTGCTAATTGCACTGTGTGTTCAGTATAGGCTAACTAAATCTTTATTTGGTCACAGGTTGCCAACTGCATTTCAGCCTAGATGACCTGTATCCCATTGCACACCAGAATTATGTATAGTGTTAATCTCATGCTTCCCCTTATTAAAATGAGCAGTGTACAGGTGGTGAAGAGAATTATGTTTGCTTTTTAAGAAACTAGCTACGTTTCCATCCAATTCGTGACAGATTTTCATTCTAAAATCCTCATAAAAACAATAATATGTGCATTTTCCCACCAGAGATGTTTCCATCAAATTGACTTGTTGCAGATAAATGGCTGTGCATGATGAATTACCTTTTGGTGTTAAATTCTCATATACAGAATAAAAAAATACAAGTAATTCTTTTTTTTGTGTTATATAGCGAGTGTGCCCACTCTGGTATTGGCACATGCGCTCTATCCAACAGGAAGCAGATACAGTACTGTACGCTGTTGGCTGGCTAGAGCGCACCTATAGCCTACATGATGAGATTATGATGGACTAAAGAGCAAGATTATTTGTATTTGTCAAATGGCAGAATCATGTCACCAGAATAAGCATCATGTCACCAAAATAAGCATCATATCACCAGAATAAGCATCATGTCACCAGAATAAGACCTATTATATTTATTGGAAAGCGCGTCAACTTGCACTATCACCACCCTGGGAAGTTCATCATTATTTATTTAATCTGTAGCCTAAAAAACTGCATGCTTTCCTGACAAGTCAGTGGGAGGACCACACAACAGGTGGCTAAGAACTTTTGGCCAGTAACCGAGAGATCGCTGGTTCGAATCCCTGAGACAACTTGGTGAAAAATCTGTCAATGTGCTCTTGAGCAAGGCACTCAACCCTAACTCTGCCTGTAAGTGCCCTCTGGATAAGAGCGTCTCCCAGAGACCGCAGGGGTTCAAACTGTAGAACCCAGTTCCTACATTTGAATATAAAAATTGATTTATCAAACAGATCCTTCAGAGGATGAATGTAGCAAACCAGTTGCCGTGATAAAAGTTTTTTGTAGTTGTGCTATCTCCTAAAACAATAGCATGGTATTCTTTCACTGTAATAGCTACTGTTGTCACGCCCTGATCTGTTTCACCTGTCCTTGTGCTTGTCTCCACCCCCCTCCAGGTGTCGCCCATCTTCCCCATTATCCCCTGTGTATTTATACCTGTGTTTTCTGTCTGTCTGTTGCCAGTTCGTCTTGTTTGTTCAAGCCTACCAGCGGTTTGTCTCAGCTCCTGTCTTTCCCTAGTCTCTCTTTCTCGTCCTCCTGGTTTTTGACCTTTGCCTGTCCTGACCCTGTACCCGCCCGCCTGACCTCTGCCTGTCTCTGACTCTGAGCCAGCCTGTCCCTGTGTTACTATAAACATTGTTACTTCACACAGTCTGCACTTGGGTCTTACCTTGATTCCTGATAACTGTAAATTGGACAGTGCAGTAAGATTAACAAGAATTGAAGCTTTCTGCCAATATCAGATATGTCTATGTCCTGGGAACTGTTCTTACTTACAACCTCATGCTAATCGCATTAGCCTAAGTTAGCTCAACCATCCCGCGGGGGACCCACCGGTCCTGTATAGGTTAAAACCTCTTAAGGATCTACGGAATTGGTGTCTATATTCTGCGACGGTTGTTGCTATCGTGACTAGAATGACGTTGTAAGTAATAACAAACTTTCCAGGACATAGACGTGTCTTATATGGGCAGCTTAACAGCTTCTACCCCAAAGCCATAAGAATGTTGAACAATTAATCAAATGGCCACCCGGACTATTTACATTGACCCCCCACCTTTGTTTTTACACTGCTGGTACTCGCTGTTTATTATTTATGCATAGTCACTTTACAAATGACCTCAACTAACCTGTATCCCCACACATTGACTCGGTACCGGTACCCCCTGTATATAGCCTCGTTATTGTTATGTAATTTTCTTGTGTTCCTTTTTTCCCCTTTTTTTAACTTTAGTTCATTTAGTAAATATTTTCTTAACTCTATTTCTTACTCTATTGTTGGTTAAGGGCTTGTAAGTAAGCATTTAACGGTAAGGTCTGTTGTATTCGGCACATGTGACAAATACAATTTGATTTGATTTGATTTAAAATGTAAATCACACGACTCCAAGTTTACTTTGACATTATGTTTATTATCTCAATATTTGAGATATTGTCGACATTTGGAATGTTTTCCGAAAACTGATTCTGTTTCCATCAGGCCTGTCATAATTCTTTTGATCCAACATGTACTTTACTCACATAAAATGTTTGGATGGAAACCTGGTTAGTAAACCTGTGTTTACTGTTCACTGCAGGATATTCCCACACATGGCACTCAAAGTTGGATGATTGAAATTGCATCAACATTTTAAGAAGAGATGGTCCTGTCGAGGCACCATATTAAAACCTCAAACCTCACAATGTGTTGATGGTTATACAGACAGTGCAAGTGCTAGGACAATAGGAGGTTGAGAGAAGTATCACATTTATTGAATTGCTAGAAACTGGTTGCCTTGCCTTTGTAATAAGTACAGTGTCATGACTTCCCTCCTGGGTGAGGATCAGAGAGAGGCCCCCCCTCTCTCCCACCAGAGAGGAGGGGAGAAAGGGGATGATGTTGACCGTTTTATGACGGTCGTAAATTCCTTGCAGAAACTTTCTCTTCACTGCCATGGAGTATTGAGGGAGAGAACCTCTGGAGAACAAAGACATTCTTCTCGCCAAAACTCCATCATCCAAAAGTGGAGAATGAAACAATATTTATAATATAAAGAATGTCGGAAATGGTCGGGGGGGACTTAAATAACAATCATGTTGTATTCGTTACTAATTTGTGATGTAACTAAGGACATTAGAACAACATAATTGTATCTCTGAATGTGTATATTTCCCAGTTATCAGATTTACATCTAAATGTTGTGGACTTATGTGATTAAATATGAAACAATTTGTGAGAAGATGAAATGTGATCTTAGCCTTCTAAATGAGAAAATGTATTTTCATATAAAGTTTATCCAGTCAGTAACCACACCCACGTGAGCACAGACATTATGCCAAATGTAATGGAACCACCCTTTTTCCAGAGTGTATAAAAGGACCTGTGAAGAAATTCACAGCAGACCAGTATACGTGCAGCGCCAGCTGAATACATTACAAATGGTTTAAAAACTACAAGAGGAGACCAAGTAGGCAGATGGTAAGCCAGACGTCACAAATGGTTAGACAATAGAGACCAGAAAAACGTGGAGCAGTGGCTGCACGTTGAAATGGTAGGAATGTGTGTAAAATGGTTAGACTTTACATTAGACCAGAGTGACTGACAGCGTGAGCTGAAAGGTACGAAATGGTTAGAAACTCTGAAACTCTCTCTCTCGAAGAAGAAGAAGACTACACAGGAACATTCAGTCTGCAGCTGTTTACGTACTTAAGTCTAGTAAACTCGACCGAAGACGAGAAGACAAAAAACAATTTACTCTCACCACTATAGATACCTCTATTCTAATGAACAGAGCCTGCTGAACAATGTGGGGTAGTACTCTGGAAGATCTGTCTAACAGGCACTCCGAGACAGAGAAGCTACAGCTACAAAAGACATTGTGACTTCTGGGGGACAAACCAGAGACTTCTGTCAACCTACTCTCCACAGACGGACCGGCGATTTTAACAGAGAGACAGCAAAGACATGAACACGTAAATATGTACATTGCAATTCTTTCGAATGAGCGGCCGTTCATGTGCAAAGTATTTGCATTTCCATGAGCATAATTATCAGCTGTATGTACTATAGTTGAATTGCTTTGTCTCTCCCTTTCCCTCTCTTTTGAATCCGCCATTTTGTGTAACAAGCCATCATATCGGTTTAGTCCACTAGCGACCTTTCATTGCATTGTGTTAGTAACCAATAACTATACCGTGTATGTGTGTGTTTATGTATTTATGTGTGATTATTTATTTAGTAAATAAATAATTAAGCCAATTTGTATATCGCTGATTCATCATTTATGCGAGGGTTTGTGCAGATATCCAAGAATTTTGCAACATTCAGTGTGAGACTGATAGGGTGTAACAGTCCTGACCTGTTTTATGTTGTTTTTATGTGTTTATGGTCAGGGCATGTGTTTTGGGTGGGCAGTCTATGTTATTCTGTTTCTATGTTGGTTTAGGGTTGCCTGGTATGGCTCTCAATTGGAGGCAGGTGTTTGGCGTTCCTCTAATTGAGAGTCATATTTAGGTAGGCTGTTCACAGTGTTTGTTTGTGGGTGGTTGTCTCCTGTGTTTGTGTATGTCGTTGCGCCACACGGGACTGGTTTCGGTTTGTTTCATTTCGATGTAGTCTGTTTCCTGTCCGTGAGTTTTACGTTTCAGTTAAGTAAGTTCATGTTCAGGTTTTGTCGTCTACGTCGTTTTCTTGTTTTTGTATCATTTTCAAGTATAGTTCGTTTTCGTGTTTGTTCGTTTTGTTTATTTAAAATAAAAATCATCATGTATTCACAACCCGCTGCGCCTTGGTTCGATCACTACTCCTCCTCTTCTTATGAAGAGAGAGAGGAACGCCGTTACAGAACCACCCACCTATCCAGAGCCAAGCAGCGGTGTAAACGGGGTATGGGGACAGCGTCCTGAGCCGGAACCACCACCGTGGTCAACTGCCCACCCGGACCCTCCCCTGGACTTTGTGCTTGTGCGCCCGGCGTGCGCATCTTGAGGGGGGGGGGTACTGTAACAGTCCTGACCTGTTTTATGTTGTTTTTATGTGTTTATGGTCAGGGCATGTGTTTTGGGTGGGCAGTCTATGTTATTCTGTTTCTATGTTGGTTTAGGGTTGCCTGGTATGGCTCTCAATTGGAGGCAGGTGTTTGGCGTTCCTCTAATTGAGAGTCATATTTAGGTAGGCTGTTCACAGTGTTTGTTTGTGGGTGGTTGTCTCCTGTGTTTGTGTATGTCGTTGCGCCACACGGGACTGGTTTCGGTTTGTTTCATTTCGATGTAGTCTGTTTCCTGTCCGTGAGTTTTACGTTTCAGTTAAGTAAGTTCATGTTCAGGTTTTGTCGTCTACGTCGTTTTCTTGTTTTTGTAGTTTTGAAAGTGTTTTGTTTTGTTTCGTGTTGCCGTCGTATTTATAATAAAGATGGCTTATTTCCCTGAAGCTGCGTTTTGGTCTGAAGATCCTTCTCTCCTCACCTCATCCGAGGATGAGGAGAGCGACAGCCGTTACATAGGGTAACAATTAGCAAATTATTTATGGATGACGGCTATGATATCGAGATAGTCTGATAGATATTTAAGTTAATTCGGGAAACGGTAACTCGTTAAATAAACTTTTCCTGTGGTGACCCAGATTACTACTTAATTAATTATTATATGATTAATTTAATTGCATAATAATTGAACGTGGTATGTAATTATTCAATGAATAGCCGTCATCACATTAATGATAGTCACGACACGACAAGAGCGTGAAGGGGAGAGCTTCAGAAGTTTAATCTTTAGTATCTTCTTGCTGCCATTCTGCCACCGTTTGTCAAGACATCCCTTATCAATCGCCAGTGTACAAAAATTGCGTGTGGGGGCTTTTTAGTGTAAGAAGACACTCGGACATCTCAGGGCTGCCTTTCATGAAAGCCCATTGGAGTGGAGAGAATGGGAGATAAGACAAGCTATTAACAGGCAGTCAGTGGTTTTTATTCCCCTGTATGCTGAGGCTTTGTGGTGGGACTTAGTTTTGACACTGAGGCAGCATGGACACAGATTTCCATCCGGAGTCCTGGAATGAGGCACAGTGAATCCAGAGCTGTAGCACTGTGGGTCACTCTATTTCCCCATCCAGCTGATGTTACCTCCTCACCTCTCCAGCTGAAGACAATGGCAGAAGACATTAGCAGAAGACATTATATGGGTCTTTCCATTGTTAGTACTATTTGCTGTAGATACATTTTGTGATAATGCATATTCACCCTTTTCATAGAATAGCAGTATGTAATCTTGTGTTCTAACTGCTCAGCTGTCTGGTTAGGAAGGCACCTATGCATGAACCCTTGTGTTTACTTTATTTGTGCATTTTCTGATTAAATTCCAATGTAGTGATATCCTAGGGAAGAAGAGGGGTTTTCTGGGCTGTTTTGTGGACTAAACAGTCTTTATTTAGTGTTCATGAAGTTCTATTTCCTTTTAAAGCAATCTTTCAGACCTGTCTCATTGACAGTAATGACACTAAAATAACTTAATGGAAATTTAAGTGATGTGCAGATGAGATTGGATGTGGCTTCAGGTTTAATTTATTGTAAGAAATTACAAAAATGGGCCCTGGTACAGAGAGGCTTTCACAGCCTAATGATCTGTTAAGCAATATGTGTAAATAGCACATTTACCAAGTGGACCCTGGACAAATCACACAACGTTGCTCCTGCCATACGCTTACTGTAGCTAGGATATCCCATGAGACCTCTAAATAATAATTATGAAAATTTGCCTAATTGTCAAGAATTTCAGTGTGTCTTTAAAGGTTCACAAAACTGAAAACAAATTGCTTGAGGTTGTCCCTCTGAGGCCTCCTGTAAAAAAAGCACACCTCTTTATGTACAATCCATATGGGGAGACATTGATGAAATGCACTCACTTTAAACAGGAGGGAATAATGCAAGCCAGCATGTGCCTACCAGGTGCACTTGTGATATATAGCAGAGATTCTAGTTTACTACAAACTAATCTGAAGCCCCTTGAAGGTCATCATTTTCTTGCCTTTGACACAGACAGACTCACTGGTCGCAAAGGGGAAAAACCCACTAACATGTAAAGTTAGGAGGCAGGAGTTCCAGATGATGACTTCGGTTGTGAGCCCTAAAGACAGATATTCACGGGGGATTGAGCACAGACCATCACACCCAGCAGCAGCCTGCTGGGCTAGGGGGGATTGATAGGAAATAAGCTATCAACTTTCACTTGCACTTTTAGCTTGTCTTTGTGCAGTGCACTACTCAGCCCATCTCCACCCACTCCCTTCATCCTGGTAAATATACATTTAGCCACCTAGCTACCTCCAATGTTACCAGGTGATGCCTCAGACGCCATTGTCAGGTTTCGGCTCATCAAAGAAACACGAGTTTCCCCCCTTTTACTGACAGACATACATGAAAATGTGTCAACTCAAAATGTCTATTATATATCTAACCATTTATTCTACAGTAATTGTGCGCACACGTACATAGAATTTTCTACAAATTAAAATGGGTACTGGCTGTTGAGTAAAACCGTACTCACATTTTCCCAAAAGATGTCTGGGACTCTAATGTATAGTTTATCTAATGTGTAGTTTATTACCTTGAAGGGAAATAGGAAAGGCTGGCTGAGCAGGAGGATCATCTCCCCAGACAAGGGTCACCTTTAAATCTGCAGGTCAACACATTTATTTCCCCCAAGGTGCCTATGAGGATTTTACACACTCCTATCTCCTGAGGTAATTACAGTCCATGGTTACCTGAGAACAGTGGGATAAGGATTATACACAAACAGGGCTGCTCTCTGTCATGCCATGACTACAGGTCTCTCTCTCTCTCGCTCTCTCTCTCTCTCTCTCCCTCCAACACTCACTACCGATATTCAAACTGTCTCCGGAAGCAAAATTAGCACAAGAGCGATTCGTCGGGCGCTTCATGAAATAGGTTTCCATGGCCGAGCAGCCGCTCGAATCACGAGTGACCATCTGGCAGCCTGACGGACGAATCTGGGTTTGGCGGATGCCAGGAGAACGCTACCTGCCCCAATGCATAGTGCCAACTGTAAAGTTTGGTGGAGGATAAATAATGGTCAATCGTTTGGGGAAAGCCTTTTCCTGTTTCAGCACCCATAATGCAGTGCTATCTCCAGCATTACAGAAAAGTCTTAGTGTACATGTAGTTCATATACAAATACCTTTTATAATCTCATTTTCAGTCATATAGCTTACAAGTGTAAATTCAGTGCATGTACACAGATACACCCGAGAAACCCCACCACCCACCAGGACTTCTACATTTGGGGCCGTAATCAGTACAAACCGCTTTTTGCGTAGTGTATCATTGTGTGTATTCTCAGGCCCTACCTTTGATATTTTCCTGCAATTTGACTCCTCACATCTGCTGTGCTACCGGAGTCTGACACCGCCTTCGGTGCCCATCAGCCTGTGTTGGCTTGGCCTCTGAGTAAAAGCAAGGTCATATCAACGGGGGAGAGGACACTGAGGGGTCCTTTACCTCAGAACTGATGGCGCTAAATTATTGAGTGGGACCCACAGGCCCACAGGCACACTTTACAGAAAAAATATCTCATCAACGGTACATATTGCAATGCTTTGATATTTTTTCATTTTCTTAGTACCTTCACCTTTGAGCTGTAAACGTCTAAGAAGAGAATGTAAAGTGACACGACATGCCAAGCTGACAACTTTCTTTTCACTCGCTGCCAACGGGACAATTGCTGAGCGGTATAAGATAGCCTATTTGAAATGAATAGAATTTGAAACAAATCGAGTCCATGGGAAGTGGCAAATAGCTGAAAGGATTAAAAATGTTTTAATATGTTAAACAAGGAGCTGGGAATAATGCATGCTCAGCCTTCTCAATCCAAAAAACACTTGCTTTGTAAATGAAAACAACTTCATAGTAGTCCTTTGAGGTCTCATTTAAATGTGGTTTACGTGCAACAAAGAGAACTCTTCTGAAAACGAGTTGCAATGTGATTAATTGCACACATATATTAAAATGAGCTATGGCTTTAACCACAATCATATTCACTGTTAGAGTTGGGAGAGTGTTCTTTTAGGATATGAGGTATTCAAGGTCACTCACCCCTAGTCTTCCAATCAGCAATGTAGAGATGGCTCTGATAATGATAATAACGTGTTATCAGTTGGAACAAAGTGATTCAGATCTAATCAGAGGAGTGGGATTTATTTATAAAAAATAAAAAATAACCTTTATTTAACCAGGTAGGCCAGTTGAGAACAACTTCTCATTTACAACTGCGACCTGGCCAAGATAAAGCAAAGCAGTGCGACAAAAAACAACACAGAGTTACACATAGGATAAACAAAAGTACAGTCAATAACACAATAGAAAAATCTATGTACAGTGTGTGCAAATGGAGTAAGGAGGTAAGGCAATAAATAGGCCATTGTAGCGAAGTAATTACAGTTTTTTAGCAAATTTAGCAAATTAACACTGAAGTGATAGATGTGCAGATGATTATGTGCAAGTAGAAATACTGGTGTGCAAAGAGCAAAAAAGTAAATAAAAACAATATGGGGATGAGGTAGGTAGTTGGGTGGGCTATTTACAGATAGGCTATGTACAGCTGCAGCGATCGGTAAGCTGCTCAGATAGCTGATGCTTAAAGTTAGTGAGGGAGATATAAGTTTCCAACTTCAGCGGTTTTGCAATTCGTTCCAGTCATTGGCAGCAGAGAACTGGAAGGAAAGGCGGCCAAACGAGGTGTTGGCTTTGGGGATGACCAGTGAGATATACCTGCTAGAGCGTGGGCTACGGGTGGGTGTTGTTATGGTGACCAGTGAGCTGAGATAAGGCGGAGCTTTACCTAGCAAAGACTTATAGATGACCTGGAGCCAGTGGGTCTGGCGATGAATATGTAGCGAGGGCCAGCCGACGAGAGCATACAGGTCGCAGTGGTGGGTGGTATATGTGGCTTTGGTGACAAAACGGATGGCACTGTGATAGACTGCATCCAGTTTGCTGAGTAGAGTGTTGGAGGCTATTTTGTAAATGACATCGCCGAAGTCGAGGATTGGTAGGATAGTCAGTTTTACAAGGGTATGTTTGGCAGCGTGAGTGAAGGAGGCTTTGTTGCAAAATAGGAAGCCGATTCTAGATTTCATTTTGGATTGGAGATGCTAAATATGAGTCTGGAAAGAGAGTTTACAGTCTAGCCAGACCACCTAGGTATTAGTAGTTGTCCACATATTCTAAGTCAGAACCGTCCAGAGTAGTGATGCTATTTCGGGCGGGCGTTGGCGGGCAGCGATCGGTTGAAGAATATGCATTTAGTTTTACTAGCGTTTAAGAGCAGTTAGAGGCCACGGAAGGAGTGTTGTATGGCATTGAAGCTCGTTTGGAGGTTTGTTAACACAGTGTCCAAAGAAGGGCCAGATGTATACAGAATGGTGTTGTCTGCGTAGAGGTGGATCAAGGAATCACCCGCAGCAAGAGCGACATAATTGATATATACAGAGAAAAGAGTTGGCCCGAGAATTGAACCCTGTGGTACCCCCATAGAGACTGCCAGAGGTCCGGACAACAGGCCATCCGATTTGACACACTGAACTCTATCTGAGAAGTAGTTGGTGAACCAGGCGAGGCAGTCATTTGAGAAACCAAGGCTGTTGAGTCTGCCGATAAGAATACAGTAATTGACAGAGTCGAAAGCCTTGGCCAGGTCGATGAAGACGGCTGCACAGTACTGTCTTTTATCGATGGCGGTTATGATATCGTTTAGTACCTTGAGCGTGGCTGAGGTGCACCCGTGACCAGCTCGGAAACCGGATTGCACAGCGGAGAAGGTACGGTGGGATTCAAAATGATCAGTGATCTGTTTGTTAACTTGGCTTTCGAAGACTTTAGAAAGGCAGGGCAGGATGGATATAGGTCTGTACCAGTTTGGGTCTAGAGTGTCTCCCCCTTTGAAGAGGGGGATGACCGCGGCAGCTTTCCAATCTTTAGGAATCTCGGACGATACGAAAGAGCGGTTGAACAGACTAGTAATAGGGGTTGCAACAATGGCAGCGGATAATTTTAGAAAGAGAGGGTCCAGATTGTCTAGCCCAGCTGATTTGTATGGGTCCAGGTTTTGCAGCTCTTTCAGAACATCTGCTATCTGGATTTGGGCGAAGGAGAAGCTGGGGAGGCTTGGGTAAGTAGCTGTTGGGGGTGCGGAGCTGTTGGCTGTGGGTTGGGGTAGCCAGGAGGAAAGCATGGCTTGCCGTAGAGAAATGCTTATTGAAATTCTCGATTATCGTGGATTTATCAGTGGTGACAGTGTTTCCTAGCCTCAGTGCACTGGGCAGCTTGGAGGAGGTGCTCTTATTCTCCATGGACTTTACAGTGTTCCAGAACCTTTTGGAGTTAGAGCTACAGGATGCAAATTTCTGGTTGAAAAAGCTAGCCTTTGCTTTCCTAACTGACTGTGTGTATTGGTTCCTGACTTCCCTGAAAAGTTGCGTATCGCGGGGACTATTCCATGCTAGTGCAGTACGCCACAGGATGTTTTTGTGCTGGCCGAGGGCAGTCAGGTCTGGAGTGAACCAAGGGCTATATCTGTTCTTAGTTCTACATTTTTTGAAAGGGGCATGCTTATTTAAGATGGTGAGGAAATTACTTTTAAAGAACAACCAGGCTTCCTCAACTGACGGGATGAGGTCAATATCCTTCCTGGATACCCGTGCCAGGTAAATTAGAAAGGCCTGCTCGCAGAAGTGTTTAAGGGAGCGTTTGACAATGACGGGGTGGTCGTTTCACTGCGGACCCATGACGGATGCAGGCAATGAGGCAGTGATCGCTGAGATCCTGGTTGAAAACAGCAGAGGTGTATTTGGAGGGCAAGTTGTTCAGGATAATATCTATGAGGGTGCCCATGTTTACGGATTTAGGGTTGTACCTGGTGGGTTCCTTGATGATTTGTGAGATTGAGGGCATCTAGCTTAGATTGTAGGTCTGCCGCAACTCCTCCCCCTTTGGCAGTTCTATCTTGATGGAAAATGTTGTAGTTGGGTATGGAAATCTCAGAATTTTTGGTGACCTTCCTAAGCCAGGATTCAGACACGGCAAGGACATCAGGGTTGGCGGAGTGTTCTAAAGCAGTGAGTAAAACAAACTTAGGGAGAAGGCTTCTGATGTTAACATGCATGAAACCAATGCTTTTACGGTTACAGAAGTAAACAAATGAGAGCGCCTGGGGACACACAGGGCCTGGATTGACCTCTATATTACCCAAGGAACAGAGGAGTAGGATGAGGGTACGGCTAAAGGCTATCAAAACTGGTCGTCTAGTGCATTGGGGACAGAGAATAAAAGGAGCAGATTTCTGGGCATGGTAGAATAGATTCAGGCTATAATGTACAGACAGGGGAATGGTAGGGTGCGGGTACAGTGGAGGTAAACCTAGGCATTGAGTGATGATAAGAGAGGTTGCATCTCTGGAGGCACTAGTTATGCTAGGTGAGTTCACCCCATGTGTGGGAGGTGGGACAAAGGAGGTATCTGAGGTATGTTGAGTGGGGCTAGGGGCTCCACAGTAAAATAAAACAATGATAACTACCCTAAACAACAGAATACAAGGCATATTGACATTAGAGAGAAACATAAAGCGAGGCATTTTTCCCTCTTGGTCTGACATAAGGACAGAAGATGGAGACGATTCAGGTGGGCTGCCAGTGTTTTCTACATTTCCCCTGCCCATCGTCCCATGGGAACACTTGTTCCCACATGAATTCACACATACTGTAGAAACGTAGAGATTAATGTGACTATTGCGGAAAGAGACAGATTGCTCCGGCGATGCCCTCCGCTGCATTCTACACGGTGGTTTATAATCACATAATTTCTATCATATTTGTTGTTGACGGCTTACCCATAGACAAAGGTAATAACATTTGAGCAATAAAATTCCCTGTGTGCCCAAATGCAATTTACAGTCTGAAAACCTTACAGGGAAGAACAGCCCTTCGCGTTCACCAGGGGAATGACAAAATCCTTAATCCTTAACCCTCATCAGTCACTCTGTCTACCACACTCCAAAACACTTCTGTGTCTTCTGACTCTCCCTTCCATCCAAAAGACTCCCACAATCAATTACACTGCATCAAGTAATCCATTTTGTGAGAGTTCTACTTATTGGCAACACTTGAGCTAATGTGTCAAGGGATACTACACTGCTACCGCTATCATCTGTTGTTTTCTGGGAACATTCCAGAAAGGATGGACAAGTACTGATGCTCTGTGTATCACCTAGTGATGCTTGTAGTTAGAAAGCACCAGAACAATGTAACTGTTTGCTTAATGTATACGTTATGTTTGTTTCACTCTAGGTACAGTACTGCGAGGAGTGACATTAGTCGCCCACACCCACTGAACATTAAGCAACTGTACATAGATGAAAGACCATTACTTTTCTAAATACCTAATGTCTACCTCATGATTCCCCCCTTTGCTCAAAATAATTGCTTATATCCTCGAGGTATATTTTCCCTCTGAACACTGGCTTTTAAAACTAACTCAGTGGAGTGAGATGTTGGATTTCTAACCCCTGGGCATAATACTGTATTCCATCAATATAAGGGCACTGTTCACATTTATCCTGATGAGGCAGCTATTTTATGGGTCCAGTAGTCTCTCTATTCAGCCCAGTCTGAAGTAATTACTTGCACAGGGGTGCAAATATCCAACATCCAGCCTGTTAACGTATACCCAACACATTGAGATCCTAATTAAAATAACAAACATGTCCTATCATATTACCCACACTCAGAACAACACAATTAAATGACACACTAGCCTAAACAGGGGGCAAAGAAGAAAGGGTTTCATTGTGTGGAACTCTACACTAACCACAGTAATAGAGGAATGTGTGCAGGCCACTTTAACTGAGCGCCGTCTGAGAGCATTTGACAGTGAGGAAGTGAGAAGAATACAAAGCCTTCAACAGTAAAGTGACCAGTATGGTTATGAAGACATCCTTAGAAGGTATCCTATTCCAAACCTCAGTCTAACAGAGACAATAGCTAGCTAGAACCATGAACACACCAAAGAGGGAGGCATGACCAGACAAGCAGATGATGCAACCACTTGAGAGTGAATAGAAATATTATTTTTTTTCAAATGAATTCACTAGGCCTTTTATCTCCATTCACCCATGACATGGAGCATCTCCATAGCCGTGTTCACATTATCTAGCATGTGACACCTTAAAGCTGGGCCTGTTGAGTAAATACACGATAGCTGGCTTCTTTCTAATCCACAGAGTCCATGTGTAAGGAGTCCAACAGGAAGGAAGGAATACTGACAACTGTGTGTAAAATCCCTTGACATCTTATTTTAGAAAGCAGTAACTCTGGCTGGTAGAGCCCACAGTGGAGCCAGTATACAGCCTACCCCCGTGGGCTGAAGGCCCTGTGATGAGGCCCCTGTGGCAGCTGCGGATGCACCCACATTTCCAGACACAATCAACTCTCCGACAGCATTATCTCTCTCCCTATAGACACTGGGTCCAGGTTCTTTCCCAGTAATCAGAGTTTCAAAATAATTGGGTGTGGAGTGAAACAGGACCCTGCTTGAGAAAGGGAAGGGCCGTGCTGAGTCTAATTAGATGCTGGGGCAAGTTGCACCATACATTCCCCATGCGCACACAAACACACACGTGCATGCGCACACACACACACACACACACACACACACACACACACACACACACACACACACACACACACACACACACACACACACACACACACACACACACACACACACACACACACACACACACGCAGACACAAACACACAGACTTATCCCAATGGTGGCAGATGATTGAGCCAAAGCCCGGAAACGCAGAACCACAAGATTCCCATTAATTGTCATTCATTTGATGTTGGTCTGGGATGATCTCCAGCGTGGGATGTCATTCAGGCAGAGTGCAGGTGTTAAAGGGTAAAGTAATAAAAATTGCTTCATATGGTCCGGCTTTAATTCCTGCCGGGTTCCACTGAACATCAAACACCACTAAATTCCAATGACATAGGGCAGAGCCTGAGCCATCCCCACGGCAGGTGAACCTACAGCTGCAATCAGTATTAATCTGTCTGAGGTGGAGGAGCAACTCTATCATTTAGAAGGTAAAGAGTTATTGGTACCACTTGACACCCAGCGTCATAACACATTACGACGTGGTCATAACCATGTCATAATATGTCGTAAGAGCTGACATAACTTTTCATAACCTATCATAATGTGGTCATAACACTGTCATGACACATATATTTACACCTGTTGTGACATATATTACATTATTTTATGGCTGGTTATGACAACTACATAAGAGTGTCAAAACCCACAAAACACAAGGCAAAACATTCCATTACACCATAGCCTACTTGTTAACAGTATGTTTATGTTATACTGAACAAAAATATAAACGCAACAAGCAACAATTTCAAAGATTTTACTGAATTACAGTTCCAACTACTTGGCAGGGAAAAAACACATTTGAATAAATGTGTGTTTTGACGCTCTTATGTAGGTGTCATAACCAGTCATAAAATAACACAATATATGTCACAACAGGTGTAAATTACCATATTATGACAGGTTATGACAAGTTATGTCAGCTGTTTTGACATATGACATGGTTATGTCTAACGTGTTATGACACTGGGTGTCAAGTAAAGTGTTATTGAGTTATTAACTCGTGCAAATATTGTAAAAATATGGTGGAGTTCTGAGCTTGGACAGTGTGTCTGGGGGAAGGAAGTAGAAATCAGAGGTACCATGCCCATAGGGGGCACAAGGGCACATGCCCCTCAGTTTTGTGCTGTTTTAAAAAATAAATCTGATTTTGAGTTAACTGCTAAACTTCGTCTTTAAGCCCACATTCTGTCATAACTTTTTATAAAAAGATTTGACCGCAGCATTTTGCAGAGGGGGAACACTACAGAGCAAAAAAGATCTGCGTGCAGACAGTATCGTTAGTGGAAATTAAAGTGTTGAGTGACACACACAGCATTTGACTTGATTTTAGCTGCCGGTGATGGGCCGGACTCGCAGGAGGTATGTTGAATTTCATCAAACTATGAATAACTAACACAAACATGTTTTGTTGTTTCTCTGTAATACTAGCCACCTAGCAATTTTATGAAGTTGGCTTTAGCTATACAGCTAAAATTGATTTAATTATTGGGTTATTATACCAGTGTGGCAGTAGTACTAAACTCCTAAGACATAAAAGATCTCAAAGAATCAATGAGCATTATTAATTATAATGAACATATAAAGAGGTATGCTTTGATAACCTATGTAGAAAGGAGGAAAAAGCTGTTTTAGTTGTTTGAACAATGCAGGAGGGGGGCTGAACCACCCCCACCTTCATCCTCACGTACTTCGTGACCCCTCGAAAATAATGGGTGCATGACGCCCCTGGGAGAAATCATTCTTTATCCCCATGAAAAAAACAAAAAAATGTCAGCCTTCCATCCTATCGCTTGCATTTGAGTGTGCACGCATTGCACGCATATGTTTTAATGTTATAGTTAAGAGAATGAGTCGGAGAGCGTTGGGTGATTTGTCCAAGGCCGGCGTATGTAATGCTCTCTCTCTCAAGGCTATCGGCTACATCTGATGTTGCTCATCTACAGGAGTTACTTCTAGGCAGTCAAACTTGCGTGATTACAGAATACTCATCCCAAACCAATATGTAACTCTGTTTGACATGCTTCTGCAACCTAAAACTGTTATCAGCAAAGAGGGGGAAAAACATCGACAACACAAAAAAATTACTACACAATCATCAAATAAATGTTCTTATGCTCTTAAAATCTACAGTATAAAGAAATGTTTTTCCTCTGAATGGTAAACTAGAACAGTCTTGCATGACTATTATGTGTTGGAATACATTTTTAAATCAAATAATAACAGGAATGGAAGTATTTAAAGTAACATGTTAGGATATGCATGTGGAAAGAGCACACTGAGTTCAGCGGGTGTGTGAAGTGTATCCCACTGTAGCAAACAACCTCTCAGACTGTAGGAGGTTTGGACATGCAGCCCTTGCCTCAATGAATAACCCTGAGAGAGCAGAGTTGGGGAATTTCCACTTAGACAACAGAAAAATGTCTCTCCCAGACTCCCACCCCCTCAGCTCAGAATGAGGCAAGCACAGGGGATGATTTCTCCTCCACTCAATGAAAGCCCTCTAAGTCAGCCTGCCCCCGCCAGAGAACAGGGAATGCCCCAGTAAATTAATTTACCCCATTTAACCATCAGATGTCAGCATCTAGCTGGTAGGAGGCACGCAAAGAGAGAGCGAGAGAGAGAGAAAGAGAGGGCTAGAGAGAGAGAGAGAGCACTTGTGACCAACTGGAGAAAGGGATGACTTGTCTAACTCAACAATGGAGGCCTCTTCACTTTTTACTTACCAGGAATGCTATCAGAATATGTAACACTTAATTTGGATAGTCCAAATAGATGCTCTACAGACTATCTACAGACTATCAGTAACATTTCAACTAACTATCTACTAACCCTAACCCTAACCCTAAACCTAACCTTAACCCTTATCCTAACACTAAACTGAACCCTTACCCTAACCCTTACCTTAACCCTTACTCTATACCTAACCCTAACAATAACCTTAGCAAGCAGTTACTTATCAACCGATAGTTTGTTGGTAGTATGACCATCTGTAGAGCATCTACAGATTAAATATCCAGACTATCAAAATGAAGTGTGAAATCAGAATGTGTTACAGAGAGAATCATGAAAGACTAAATAAATCTATGTCTATCTATCTGTCTGGATATCTCTCCAACTATTATTTAGTTTAAGAGTATTGGAATACAGTTGGGGATCATTTACTGGGACAGCTGATATACAGTAGGCTGCTATATCCCATACAGTATGAAGTGGAAGAAATGTGCACACAATTATTTCCTGTTAACGAGTGGCTTTCGAAGAATCCTTGAAGTCTGTTGCAAATGTTTGTGAACCGAATGTGAGCCGATTGTCTTGCTGACGGCTGAAAGTATGCATAGAGAGTCCCCAGCATATCATACTCTGTCTCGTGCTCTTTATAAGTATGGCCTGCATTATCTGCACTGGGAGACCTACAGAAAACCCTGGTCTTATCTCCAATGACCTCACAAGCCCAGCATTAAAGGAAAGATTCACCAATTTTGAATGTTATATCCAGTGCCAATTTTAGCATGTAAATCTTGGTGGGGCAAACCCAAAATAAATTGGGGGCAAAGCCCCCACACAACACAACACTAAACAATACATGAATTGCACTATAACGGTGACAAACGGTGCCCACAAACTGTTAGGGGACGTAAGGGGACGACGAGCGGATAAGAGGCAATCCATAATTTCGATCAAGATATTAATGAGCGAGCTAGGACGGAGGTAGTTGATATAACTATATATTTAGCACTTTTGAAATGTACAGTACAGCGACAGAATTCAGAACATGGGCCGTAAATAAGGGAGGCATATAAGCAGACAATGAAAGCTCTTACAATATTTGATGATTACATTTCTCTAAAACAGGCTATAGGATACACGTGCACCACCAAGTCAGAACAGTAGTTATGAGGGGAAGGGATCAAATCACATTGGATCAAACAAGGGATCAAATTATTAGGGTGAGGCACATGGGCTACTAACAGCTTACTACACAACATACACTTAGTATTACTTTCTTAGCTACAGTATACATATCTCCTTGGCATATTACATCATTTATGCAGCAGCATACAGTACATTTTTGGACTCACCTTGTTGTGCTGTGCTCACTTGAACAGGAAGGTGGCACGTCGATGCTTGTCGACAAATTTTGTTATCAAACTTTGTCATCAAAGTCTAGCATTCTATGGATTTATGGTACTTTCAAGACCACTGGGAACTCTGAAAAAAACAAGGTTGAATCATGAAGTCAGTGATCTTCAGGTTGGAGCTCTAGAAAGAAGCCGAGTTCCCGACTTGGAATTCCGAGTAGGATGACCGTTAAAAACATATTTTCCCAGTAGGAGCTTGTTTTTTTTCAGAGTTCCCAGTTGTCTTGTACTCACTGAAGTCTGAGATTTCCCAGTCCCGAGTTTCCAGTTGTTTTGAACGCTGCAGAAGTCATGCTGGATTGACAGCATGGACAATGTATTCAATCTTTTCTGGCCCATGGTGTTGAATGTTTGTCCTTCTAAGCTTAGAAAAGAGACCCTTACACACAGACTTAGACCACAAACCCACTCCACTGAATAGCAGGCTAGTGATTGCTTTTCAACGCTTGTAGTTAGTCACTGATTCCTTCCAAACCACTCAATGTTGAATTTGGGATTTTCAACTTGTTGCGTAATGTTTATGTCCAATGGCCAGTGAGCACCGATACATTTTATCTATAATTTATCTTCATATGACAAGGATTGAAAAGGATTTGCCAGTAGATTGTCGACGTGATTCATGACAATGGCTGCTTGTCTAGCTTGCTAGCTAAACTTTTGAAAGTATGATGTTGACATGATCAGTCCAATCAAAGCTACGGTAGATATAACGTAATTTGACATCATTTAATCTGTGGCCAGTGGCAGCACCCAAGTGGCTTGAATTTTCAAGCTCTCCTTATAGATTTGCTCTGACTAGTGTCCCCATGAGTAATAGAACACTGAGTCAATCATGGCACATCTAGAGAACATGACCAACCCCTACGCTCAGTATTTTCCGCTAGCTGCCCCACCACCACAAAAAGCACTGAGCTAGGCTGAAACATCTGCATTTTGGAGCTGCCTTACTCAAGAAAGCAAAAAATAGACCATGTTTGTATGCTGCTTTATTAGGCAAAATAAATACATATTTTTACATTGTTTGCAAACTCATATGTGATATGTTTTTTTTTAGCTACATTTAAAAAAAATGTTTGCCACCTTCCCTGGATGATGGTTCGCCACTGGTTATATCATGTCTGGGCATCTCTGAGCCGATCGATTCCCGGGGGTCATTTGATGTTTTCATGTGTATCTGAGCCGAAATAGAGCCGGTATGGCGTAACAGTATGATAAAGTCGCTCTCACTACACTGGAAGTTAATAGTAATATGACTTTTAGATCGCGAAAATGTCTATCATACATGTCAGATTTCAATACCGGCTGATTTCATAACGCGGGAGGTTGTCTTCTCTCCCATGAGCCATTGATTATATTTTTGCCACCACATTCTCACATGCACAAGTACAGTGAAATGACTTTCTTGCAAGCTCTCCCAACAATGCAGCATGTGAAGTACCTAGGTACGGTTGCATTGCTGTTGTGAATGTCAGACTCCACTCTGCGAGGCACATTGATCTGCAGGTTGAACATGGTGTAGTTTGTTTAGGCGATTTTACATCCAATTAGCTACTTCACATGCTGATATTGATTTAGGTACCGGCACCTCTAATTTTGGGGGAATTGAATATCAGCTCCTCTATAAAACAAAGTAACCCATAGCTGGCCCTGATTCACACGCCGAGAAAAAAAAGGTTGATCAAAACTGATACTGCAGTGAATAGCAATGCAGAGTGAGCATTCATTTCCTGAATCCGCTGTGTTCAAGTTTATTTGCCGCTAGTCTGTGCCTGACAGTAGGCTGTTCTATATTGCGCAGATTGAAAATGTGCCAGCCCGAATGCACATGCAGTGTTGCCAACTCCTCAGTAAGGAAAGTAGCTATTGGCTGTCCTAAAAGTCGCTAGAAGTCGCTAAATGACGTCATCACCTAATTTGCATAATTGGCCATGTGCATGTAATTGTGATGGACGCTGTAGAAGAGAGGAATAACGTCGCGGGAGAGACAAAAAGTGAGTAAAACACCCTAAATATGTTTAGAACTACAAAGAACTACTTTCTTCTGTCGATTCTTGTTTTTTTTTAATGTCACAATTCCAACCCTCCTCCTTTATCCGGGCTTGGGACCGGCAAAAGTGACCCAAAAGAGACACTCTGGCGGAGTTACTTTGTTTTTTATTTAAAAAAATTGTTTTTTAGTTTAGTTTTCTTAATGTTGTTTGGTTTTTAACCTTATGGTCCACAAGTCACAGTAAAACATGAACATTTTTAACCATAACATAAAAAATAAAACATTTGTATACAATCTACATTAACAATCTAAATGGACCAAAAAGAGACAATAGAAAATACTGGTAACTAGTCTGGCCCTAATTCAGGTTAATTGTTTTTTTTTATGTAAGCCAGGGCGGGATCAGCCAGCGGAGGCTTTCCGCATGTGCGATTCATTTGCAGTCTAGACGCGGAGTCTAGACTGCAAATGAGGACTTGTCCTCTTGCTCAGTTGTCCTTGTCCTCTTGCTCAGTTGTGCATCGGGGCCTCCCACTCCTCTTTATATTCTGGTTAGGGCCAGTTTGCACTGTTTTAAATATAAAAATATTAAATAATTAACAAAGTTAAAAATCTACATCTCAGCCATCATCTGAGTGACCCTTTAGTGCCTGTCTGTATGTACTGCGTGTGTGCCTATACATGTATAGTTAGATACCTTGATTTGAAGTAGCCTACCTTATCCATTTGATCACCACTTCATTGAATGTGGGAATAATTTTATAAAGGAAAAATATTTGGTTGTAATGTTGCAATATTTTATATCAAGGGTGGCAACCATCCTCCAGAATAGCTCTCTAGGTGGAGGGTTGACCACATGTTGACAACATGTGACTAACAGTGCAGTTCTACTTTGTGGGGGTTTAAGTGCCTTGATCAAGGGCACAACGGCAGGAGATGGTAGGAATTGTTAGATTACTGAAATTGTTAGATTACTTCTTAGATGTTACTGCACTGTCGGAACTAGAAGCACAAGCATTTCGCTACACTCGCATTAACATCTGCTAACCATGTGTATGTGACCAATAAAATTTGATTTGATTTGGCCTACGTAGGATCAGACACAACAGCCTTCCAGTGTCAATAATGCTTACTTTTTCATGTAGGCTATAATAATAGTCATGAAAATGTGGTTAAAAGTCATGGAGAAGTCATGGAAAAGGTGTATAAATCCTTAACAGTCTCTATAGCATAATGTCATTTGGGAATTTTGTTGAACCGACTTGGAAAAAGACAGCTCCTGCACTTTTTTCATCCCAAGTCAAGCACTGTGTGTAGCTACGTATGCTAGATAGCTATCTAGCTAGCTAGCCAGACAGCCCATAGACAGAGCATTGTATTGTGGGTTTTGTAGTCCACATGAGCTGCAACAGATTTCCACAACGATTTTCACATGTTGCTACCAACATTACTACAATGACAACATTATATATTGGTTCCCAAATAATATTGTTTAACGCTGTAAATTAAAGGATTTTGTGGTTTTGGGTGGTTTTGGGTGGTTTTGGGTAACCTCAAAGAAAGAAATTAGCCTCGGAGCCTATCTCCACAAAATCTCTAAATGATCAACTCTCAGCCCACTCACATTCGACATTGCGGCACAATATGATACCGTTTTGAAGAAATTACCCCAGTGTGTTTGCGAGAGAGGGAGAAAGACTGTAAGGAAGACATTGATATTTTAAGTACTAGCGTTTGCAAACGCTTTGTCTGCCTAAGTAGACAGTACAAGTGATACATTAATTACTGTACACGGCTGTGTGGAGTTGTCGTTTGACTGTAGCGTTATGAGATTACACACAATGGAACTGTTATAGGGCTGTTCTGTCCTGCAAGACATAATGTTTAATTTTCCCTCACTAAATAAATTAGAACACTGTTCATTACCTGATCATTCTTTTATAGGGTTTTGTTGCAGATAAATAACAATCATGTCAATTACAAAGTGGGGTAATCAGAATGCGGTAGGGAGTATGATGTCCATGCTCCTGTTGATTAGTCTAGAGTGCTGTAATGTTATCAGCAGCGCAGCAAAAAGGTGGATGTTCACAACCAGGCAATTAAACCACAGAGAGGAGGGCTGAAGTGGGAGGATGAAGAAATCAACGATGCGTTTTTCAACTGGAATTAAAATGATGCCTTTGAACGTGGCGTTCAAACAGCCTCCCCACCCACACCCCGTCCAGCCAACCAACTAAGCAGAAGAAGTGATTATTTAACATGGGCGACTCATCCCTCCGGTGAGCTCATTTAATACCTCCCTTCCTGTCTTGGGAGCCGACCCTCTCTGTTGGAGCTTGTATTGTGCACTGCTTGGCTCTTGGCTGGACACAGAAGCCCATGATGGATGCTCAAAGAGGTGACCCTGTGACCGGCAAGCCACGGGCAAACAACGCTGCCGCGTGTAAAGTTCTCTGGCAACAAGAATATTGATATCCTGTTCCATGGATTTTGGAAACTATTTTTCCCCTCCTCTCTCTTGCTCTTCTTATTTTGGCGTGTATTTATTAGATATTGTGAAAAAAATACTTTCCATTGTTGCCAAGGAGACGACATGTGGACCTTGACGTTGTGGAGCTACAGCCAAACAATGCAAATAGGACATGGTTGACTCCCACACACAACTGTTGCCCTGAGAAAAAATGGCAAGGCAATGTGAATGTGCTTGGGAAAAGCCAGGCGAATATCAAATAAATTACCCTGTATATTCCTTTTGCAGATCTTTCTCAAGGCATTGTACCCTTAAGCTCCGGAATTTTTTTTAATCAAAGTTTATCTCAGAGCTACAGTTATATCGATTTCCTTCTTGCTATACGGAATAAATGTTTTGTTTTGAAAAATATGAATTAAATATCATTCAGACATTCATTATAAAAATAATGTCTCTAGGCGTTACATAAAGTTTGGCATAGAAATCCTTTAAGTACATAAGTATGGCATGCATGTTCCTGTGCTGAAAGGGATTGTGTTGTTTATTTCAGTTTGCTTTAATGAGACTAGCACAGAAAGCTAGTTCTTACATAAGCCCATGAATATTCATGCACATTCTAACAGAAAATATTCAGCATTCGTGGGCAAATCGACTTGGCGATCACTCAGTAACACACGGCCATCATCCAGTCAGTTTTAAAAACATACTTTCGGTTCAAGTCTTTGTGTTTGCCCAAGAAAGGATTCAGGGCCCCTCTGGTATATCTGTCATCTGTCCAAACATTTGGACAGTGGTGACTCTGGTCCTCTGGCTGTAGAGAGAGAGACAGAGAGAGACAGAGAGAGAGGGATAGAGAGAGGTTGGAGGGTGGATGTGTAGAATGATCATGGAGAAGAGCAGGACTTGGGGGCAGAAAGTAGTTTGACTCTGCTGCTCAGTCACAAAACACATTCATCATGACCCAGAGTCTGTCTGGCTCCCCTGGAGAGGAGGAGGTGAGCACAGACTCTCTCACCCCCACAGCAGATGCCCCAAACTCTGGGTTCCCAGCAGGGGCAGTGTCACAGAGACCCCACTAAACATCCATCAACACTCCCTGAACCAACAACCCAGTATCAAACCAGCCCTCTGACCTAGTCGTTGCTTGCAGAAAACATGTCTGGCTCTGTCACCCCCCTCCTCCAGAAAATATTGGTACAACCCACTCTCATGTCATTATAAATCATTATACTGTATCTGTCTGAAGTATAGTGCTGTACTGTTTGGAACTGTCACAAAGTTGTGGCAGTGTCTACATTTGGTGGCGACAGAGATATTTATTAGCCCATTCATGGACTATTGTCCCATTCAGTTCATTTTATGACATTAGTCCGATGGAATGGCACTTCTTCAACTGGCAGAGATTAAACCAAGTTAGCAACTTTAAAGATTTTAATGAACTCAAGTAAGACAAAGTCTTGGGGAAACATTGTTTTAAGCCAGCTCATATTTATTTTTCAAAACCAATAAGAATATCTGAGGGTTGGCATTGGATTCACTCTCTGCAGCTATGGTTGCAAACAGACCTTCCTAGCTGTCCAATAACCTTGATCATTTTTGCAAAACACAATCCAGTTTCTCTCGACCCCCTCCCACCTAAAATAGAGGTTTTCATCCAGCTCTAAAAATTAATGGATGCCTTAAGACTGGCAGGGATCTGTCCGGGTCAAGGCCAGGGTGTCATTCACATACAGTACCAGTCAAAAGTTTGGACACACCTACTCATTCCAGGGTTTTTCATCCCTACTATTCCCTATCCCCTATGGGGTTTCTGACAAAAGTAGCGCACAATAGGGTGCTTTTCGGGACACATCCCTTCATGGCTGTAGGAAGATGTTTTGGGGGTGGTTGATTTTTTTGGGGTGGGGAGTATTTTTTGCCACTCTGCTGACGAGTATTTGTCTCTGCTCATTCAGGAGTAATAAAGGCTTAGTTCACAAATGTATTTTTGTTTTAAATGTTTTTATTTATCAGGGGGTGGCTGGGCACCCCTTCTCTATCCCAGATGATGATGATAAGGATGGATGATGATGGGGGGGGGTGAAGTGCCCTCCATGTAGTTCAGACGGCTCCTGTGCTTGTTGAACATCCATCTTTTCCCAATGCTCTAACACATGCATGCAGTCATTTGAATAATTGTGCAATTTTCTATCAGAAAAAAAGGGGATCCAGCAGCAGTGCTTTTTCAGAAATATTATTTTAGTTGATGTAGCAGGTTTTGGGGAATATGATAGGACATAAAGGGAACTAGAGTCTGGTCTGCTCATGTCAAATGCCACAACGATACCAATGCAGGAACCTTGGACATAATACATTACAGAGAGGAGAATCGTCCTCAAGTCTGTGTGAGTAATCGAGTCACATGACCTCAGATGTCATCCTGTTTCTCTCCCATCTCAGACTGATTTATGTCCAACGTTGTTGTAATATATGAGTTCTACTTATTCTACTTCATTACGTTCCCCTCACGTGCCACTTTGGGGAAACAGAACAGTTAGCTCTTATGGAAAAATGGATTCATCAATTCTGAAAACATGGTACCGAACAAAAGATTCATGATGCAGGTAACTTTAAACCGTATTAATCTAGTTTATGGTTTGGGCTTTTCCATGTACCTCTGCCCACCGCTTTAATCTCAGCCAAAATACCTCTGAAAAGGAGAACATTTGAAATGTGTTGTGTGAAATCCCACTGTTTTACTCAACTTGTCACTTCAGGGACCGGTGTCACCGAACAGGCAGAGTATGATTTCCTTCTCTGTAATATAACTCACAGCCGCAACATGAAAGGCGATCACTAAGCTCTTCCATATGATCAATTAAAGATAATACATTTACCTTTGTATCATAAACGATCATTCCCACCAAGATCTTTGATGTGCGAGTCTCACCAGCGCAGTTAACCAATAAAACATTCCCCCCTAATGATATTCCACAGATACAGGGCATCGCAAAATGGCGTAGATTGTTATCATACATTATCATGGCTCCAGAATACCCTACAAAGGAATGGCTTAAGTGGAGGCACCTGTACAAACAGTCGCTCATTTCTGGGATGAGCGTTTTTAATCCACAAGTTTGGAAAGGAAGAATGAGCCAATACCAGTCTTTCCTCTCCTATCCCCACTCCTCTTCTGTTGCTGTCTGTCATTCAGTAGTTGCTTTCTCTTCATCTAAGTGGGGTGACCTCCTCTATGAAGGGCCTCTATTTCTAAAGCTTCTCTACCTTCAAGAGCTGCCTCTCTACTGCTCTCTCTTTCTCTCTCTTTGCGTGCCTCCATCTTGTTTTTCATACAAAGCACCTTTTATCTGCTCTCTGTCTGGTGTCCACCTGTTGGCTCTGCTTTCCATCACCCAGCCTCCCTCCCCATCAGGAGACACCGGTGGCTCGGGCCGCCCCCACAATGCCTTTGATCACTCATGTGACCTGTGGGGAGAAATGCACTCGCTCAGGGGAGGGGAGCATTCCACAATGGTGGGAGCACTTAGGATTCTCATCCTCTCCAGCGTCTCCGGGTTTTATCAAAACGCCCCAACTGCCCACCCCGAGGCCAGTCTGTTTGGTCCTGTGAAACGGCCTGCAAAGGTAAAGACCTGGACAGACGCCTCCTAGCGTAACACGAGGAAATGGCTTCCGGGAAATGAGATGTCCAGAGTGGCTGACCTGTCGTGAACTGCAATGCATCATTCTACAAGTACTCTGATTAGAAACTGTGGAAGTGTGATGTCATTCAGCTTCCCTCTCTCAGTAAGGCGAAATGACAAAGAGAGAGTGTGATAGGGAGAGATTTGTGGACAGCTGGCATTGAAACCTACAGAGAGCCATGCAAGGCTGAGATGGATGACACATGGCAGAATACAGTACATTTACTCTCCAAGTCATTCGCTTTAACAAGCCATGCAATGTGACATGTCAATTAGAGAGGAAAATCACAGCTTCATATTACTCACAATTTTATGGACATGATCAGTTTGGGCTCCCGAGTGGCGCAGTGGTCTAAGACACTGCATCTCAGTGCAAGAGGCGTCACTGCCGTATCACATCCGACCGAGATTGGGAGTCCCATAGAGTGGCACACAATTGGCCGGGGTAGGCCGTCATTGTAAATAAGAATTTGTTCTTAGCTGACTTGCCTAGTTTAATAAAGGTAAAAAAAAATTAAAAAAAATGAAATTTCTCTATAGAAAAGTATATGGCTGGTCTGCTGTCAGTCTCCAGAATGTCACGTCTGACATAATAAAAGACGTCATTATGTGTTGACTGAAAAATATAATTTATAGTCAAACATACATTTTACACGATAAGAAATCTTCTGAAGGTGACTCACCACTGTTTATCGTGAATAGCCAGACATGCAGCCGATAACAAAATGGAGAGCTTCTCCTTACATACTAGTAATGTCACATCAACTCCTTCAATCTTTCACGTATACACCCTTACTAATAGAAACATAGCGTAAGAATAAACACACAAACTATGCAACACTGCAAGAGAAGAGAAGCTGTCTGAAAAGGCCTATCTATCATATCTGGATATCTGAAAGTGTGAGCGAAATAAGACCATTTATTCAATCAAGTTGTAATAAACATGCTTTTAAGATATACACCTGATAAAATAATGTATATGTTTAAAGATAATGATTAAATAATTCCACTCTGAAACCATATAATTGTATGAAATTTATTAGAATCATAAAACTATAATCTGATGATGTGTGTAGTTTTAGTCAGAATTAGAACAAGGACCTTTTGTTCCTTTTTAGTATGTAAGCAGGGTGCAAGTGGGAAACAAATTATAAGAGGAGCAATCGACAGACGAGTTGTACTACTACATTCTGTCTTCACCCGTGGAGGGGAGAAACTGTTAGGCTTGCAGAGAATTATGAAACATGTTGCAGATGAAACAATGTGTCTGTGTAGTGGAAAAACACAGACTGTCTGAGCAAGGCGTAGCTTAAGATTTGAACTTGTTTGTGTTTGTGTTATAAAGACTGTGTTTGCATTCTTGATTTGAGAACGTTCTCGTGAATAAACTGTACTAACCTTTTGCATAAGCTGAGTCTTTGCCTAATTATTATTAAACCCATGGTCTTACAAACCTTGGGGATTGGTCAAAGCTATTGATTGTTAGTTATTATCATTGTGATTGAAAATTCTCCTGACAACACCACATGGCAAAAGGTATTTGGACACCTGCTCATCGATCATCTCATTCCAAAATCATGGGCATTAATATGGAGCTGATCCCCCTTTGTTGCTACAGTATAACAACCTACACTCTTCTGGGAAGACTTTCCACTAGATGTTGGAACGTTGCTGCGGGGACTTGCTTCTATTCAGCCACAAGAGCGTTAGTGAGGTGGGGCACATTTGGGCGATTCGGCCTGGCTCGCAGTCAGTGTTCCAATTAATCTCAAAGGTGTTCGATGGGGTTGAGGTCAGGGCTCTGTGCAGGCCAGTCAAGTTCTTCCACATTGATCTTGACAAACCATTTCTGTATGAACCTCGCTTTGTGCATGGGGGCACTGTCATTCTGAAACAGGTAAGGGCCTTCCCCAAACTGTTGCCACAAAGTTGGAACCACAGAATCGTCTAGAATATCATTGTATGCTGTAGAGTTTCAGCATACAATCACTGGAACTAACGGGTCTAGCCCGAACCATGAAAAACAGCCCCAGACCATTATTCCTCCTCCACCAAACTTTACAGTTGGCACTATGCATTCGTGCAGGTAGCGTTTTTCTGGCATACGCCAAACCCAGATGTGTCCGTCGGACTGCCTGATGGTGAAGCGTAATTCATCACTCCAGAGAATGTGTTTCGACTGCTCCAGAGTCCAATGGCAGTGAGCTTTACACCACTCCAGCCAACGCTTGGCATTGTGCATGGTGATCTTAGGCTTGTGTGCGGCTGCTCGTCCATGGAAACCCATTTCATGAAGCTCCCGATAAACATTTATTGTACTGACATTGCTTCCAGAGGCAGTTTAGAACTCGGTAGTGAGTGTTGCAACCGAGGATAGACAATTTTACGCGCTATGAGCTTCAACAATCGGGGGTCTCGTTCTGTGAGCTTGTGTGGCCTACCACTTAGCAGCTGAGCCATTGTTGCTCCTTGCTTCCACTTCACAATAACAGCACTTACAGTTGACCCAGGCAGCTCTAGCAGGGCAGAAATTTAACGAACTGACTGGCATCCTATAACGGTGCCACATTGAAAGTCACTGAGATCTTCAGTAAGCGCCATTCTACTGCCAATGTATGTCTATGGAGATTTTATGGCTGTGTGCTCGATTTTATACACCTGTCAGCAACAGGTGTGGCTGAAATAGCTGAATCCACTGATTTGAAGGGGTGTCCACATACCTTTGGCCATATAGTGTATCTACTTTTATAAAAGCTACTGAAAACTTGTAATTAGGTGTATTTTATTATTTCAGTCATCAACATTGCAATTAAACCACTTTACAATTACCTCTGTGAAAACACTTAAATATTACAAAGACACATTTTTTCAAAATCTGATAATTAATCTGTGAATGAATGCTGGTAGGTTGTTGTTGTGAAACCAAATGTCTCAGGTTTTCTCCTGAGAGTTTAGAGTTGGTGTGTTGGTGCTGGAGTTAGAGACATGGTGGGAGGGGGTGGGGATTGTTAGTCAGGGTTTATCTACATACTCTGGTTTATCAACCAAATCAACTGGATTTGTCACTAGAAGATGATCTCAGTCAGAGCGCTACAGAGAAAGAACATGATCTGCTAATCTTTACACATTGAAGAGGTTCGCCCTGCATGGTCCCTTCTCTGAGTAAAGGTCATTACAAAATTCATATTTTCTAAAGTGACAACAAAAAGTGACAAATCTTTTCATTTCAACTTTCCCATTGTAAAATTGTAAAAGTTTGTGAACTCAGCCATGATATGTATCTATGTCTGAACTCTAATGGAACAGAGAAGATGAGTTAAGTCTAATGAACAATGTTAAATGTCTCCAAATTATTAATTAATTCCGATGCACACATCTTTGAGAGGATGGATGGAAGTTTGTATCTGCAAAATGTGAAACAGAATTAATCTGACTGAATTAAAGGATTTTCAATTCCATGGGATTGCTTAGAATCTGAAAATAAAATCTTCTTTACTTGAATTATTTTTTTCAAATGTATTAATAATGTAGATTATCAATCCATTTTTTATGTGGCCGGATATAGCATCTATCTTTCACCTTAGAGACTCACAGGGACACATGCATACACGTATGTATACGCAGATTCTAAAGATAACCCAGTTACTCTTCATTCTCCCCTCATTAAACGAGCACCAATGTTACCAAGGTGGTTTGTTTACATATTCAATTCTGCCCCGCTAGGTCGTAGGTGAAGTATGTCACTCTCCTGTCACTCTCCATTTCTCAACAGAAAATGTAATGATGCCTGTGTGTGTAATGGACTGGACAGGCATCTTCTAGAGTTGCTTGCTGTTTCGGTCCCTCCACCATGAATAATTCAGCTGCTCCAATATGGTGACAAAACAGGAGGTGTCAAGGAACAAGGCTTCATGACTTCATCAGCAAAATGCCCTGCTTCCTCTAGCTCTCCCTCCTCTCTCTCTCTCCTTCCTCTCCTCACCTCCCTCCCCTCATCCCTCCTCCACCTCTTACTCCCTCCTCCTTCTCCTCCCTCTCTCTCTCCCCCCTCCCTCCACCTCTTCCCCCCATACTGTATGCAGTAATTTCATTCCCACCTCCTCCCTCCCAGACAACACGTGTGTGGAAGGAGGGCTGTTTCTGGGTGGGAGGACAGAGGCCTGCCTGCCTCCCTGCCTGCTCCTCAGTGCAGGCCAACTGGCTGGGTGTCCCTTTGTCCTTGCTGGCTGTGGAGCCCTACACCATTCATCTCTGTCAGAGGCCTGCATCACAGGACCCCCCACTCTGGAGGGCCCGTCTTGGAGGCACATCAGTGCTAAATGGAGCTTTAACACAGTATTGACTGGCCCCACTAGTGTCTCCACTGGCCTGGCTGGGTACGGGAGTAAACAGCCTCTCATATTTCTCCCCTGTCCTAGGCTGGCTGGCCGATATGTCAGGTGACACCAGGGATAATTATGAGGATTGAGTTAGAGCCCAGAGTTTGATGCGAAAGGAGCACCCTCTCACCACAGTAGACAGTGGTAGAAACGACAGTAGATAGTGTCTACCTGGGTGATTTTGGAATGAACGTACACAAGTGAGTGAAGCTGGTGTTTGCAGACAAGTTTCAAACAGTGTGTACATGCTTCTTCACTTGATCTGAGCCTGTCTCCTAAGCGATATGACCTTGGAATAAAGCATAGAGACACGACACACTCATATCAATCCTCAATTCTCAAATGTGATATAGATGTTTACAAGGATAATACAATCAAGTTGTGAGAATAAACCATACATACCTCAGTTTTAGGTGATGAGTCTTGTCTAGCTACAGTATAATGCTCTTTCCTCTCTGCTTCAGCAGCACTGCCTTTCCTCTCGGTTAGCCAGGCTGAGCTGGTGTCATGTCCTCTGTGTATTGGAGGGACACGTTCTCCCTACTGGTTCTCTTTATCCAGTATCTCCCACTGCAAGGCCTCTGTCATGAAAGTGAAAGTCCCCCTTCTCCCAAAGGGAGCGAGAATCAGAACCGTGCATTTGTATTCCCAGCACAGATCCACATCCATCAATCATCTCATCTAACACCAGCTAAGACTCAGAAAGAGCGGATTCCCTTTCTTGAGTCCTGCTTCATATTGAAAGAATGTGTCTGAGAACAAAAGCACTGCCAATAAATCCCCACAGATTTGAGGGCCCTAAAGATTAAGCAGTTAGGGTATGGATCCAGGTACAAGGGGACTTTGAAAAACTTATTTTCCAACTTAAGAGCATTCAGTGAAAATAAATGTCCGATAGATTTTCCAAGTCCTGGTTACCATCTCAAAGTCTCTTTTGATGTCATAGAACAAACGGACGGTCCAGTACTCACTGTTCGCCCCTCCGACAGCTAGCAGTGAAGGAGATGATGGCTCATAGAACACGGCGCACGCTCCTCTTTGTATGCTAGCTCCACGGGGTGAGTTGTAGACCTAGCTAGCATGTAGCCAAACGCAATCACGCCCCTTAAGTCCTGTAATAACTTCAGAAGACGGTTCCAGTCATTAAAAATGCTCAAAAACACCGCTGCCACCAATGTAACACATCGTTTAGAGCAGTGGTTCCCAACTCCAGTCCTCAAGTACCCACAACAGCACACATTGTTATTGTAGCCTTGGACAAGCACACCTTATTCAACTCATCAGGCCCTCAATGAGTTGAATCGGGTATGTTTTTCCAGGGCTACAACAAAAATGTGTACTGTTGATGGTACTGGAGGACGGGTGTTGGGAACCACTGGTTTAGAGGGTTTTGGAGAGTGGAACATCAACTATAGGAAAGTTAAGACTAGACAGGGGCAACAGCACACAGGAGTGATGTAAATGTCTTCATTCTCTAGAAGCAACCAACATCTCAATCAGTTCACGAGACAGACAGGAATTTATAGACACAGGTCAGGCATTACTAATCAATGATGAACAGACCACCCTTTTCATTGCATATATTATCACAATTATTCAGTTGAGCATACAAGAGACATGGTATACGTTTAAATTAAGATAGGTATATTGAGACACATTATTTAATGGTGGTGTACATACACATTATTAGTATGGTAATGTATAAGTTTTATTTTAAGAGAAAATGGTATTTCTGTATTTTGACAAAAATTAGAATAGTGGCTATTTACCGAATGTTGGATAATTATGTTCCATTTGTACTGGCAAATAGCACCTTTAGAAGAACATAAGATGTTGATTATTTATAATTATTCATAAATTCAAAAATAGAAAACTGAGTCTATGAAGAGACTCACAGAGTGCAGAGATTGTCACAAGTCTCCTGGTAGACAAAAGCTTGCCATTCTGAGTATCTGTTTAAATGGCAATACCACCCCAAACGGTATGCAAAATCCTTTGTTAATTGCAAAAATGATCTTATATGAAATATATTGCTTTTATGGAAGCTGGCATGGTTAAGAGAGCAGTGCAAAGACTTCCAGTAGTACATCAGTAATTATTAGGTTTGTATCTTCTGTGTGCTACTGGGATTGACACTTATCATTGCATAGAATAACATCATGTTGTCAATATCAACTTTAATTGGGGATCACTTGGCCAATGATACAACATACTTTAAGGTGTTTATAGTCTATGCGTCTACCATTCAGACGCACCAGTACTTCGTACACCAGTTCAATACACTTGGTATATGGTATATCTAGAAACAGAGAGAGAGAGAGAGAGAGAGAGAGAGAGAGAGAGAGAGAGAGAGAGAGAGAGAGAGAGAGAGAGAGAGAGAGAGAGAGAGAGAGAGAGAGAGAGAGAGAGAGAGAGAGAGAGAGAGACGAAATACTCAGGCAAACTGAGGACAAGAGACACAGTCCTTAGGAAACATACTTTTAAGGAAGGGCAGAGGGGGGGGGGGGGGGGGGTGTAAAGCACAGTGGAACAATATCACAGATCCTTGGGACAAAGGTGATTTTACTCCGGTACCATGCAGAGGCAACATCAGTTACACAATCAATACGTTAAATCCTACACATATTTTCACAAATAGGTCTTCAAAGAGCAATGTGTATTTGGTTCATAAGAGCTAATAAACTGTTGGTTATGAGTTCAAATTGATGAGATGCTGGAATATTTATAGAGATGCCTAATGAGAACAAAGCATTGTGCAGGCGGCTCGCTTCCCCTCAGGAATGAGTGTTACGAAGAGCGGGAGACAGAGAGAGCTGTCAGCCCAGCCAAAGTGAGTGGTGTCCTTCGGTGCAGTGGTAGCTCTTTTACAACTTGGTTGACAGTTTGACTGCTTCTTTCTTTCCTCCCACCATATCCACCTTCTCTTGGTCTCTTTAATAAGTTGGAGGGGCTGCCAGCACAGCTCTCACATCAAGCAGCAATACAGAGGGCACCCTTGGCAATGACCCCTGTCTCATCCCATCGCACGGAATCACAGCCTTTTATTCAGAGCTGTTACCATAGTGCAGAGAACAATGCAGAACATCTTGACAAAAACCTGCTTATTTCATCACAATCGCAATCCAAAAGAAATGGTATGTCTTGAGAAAAATGGATAAGCTTGCAACAAAGTTTTTCATATGTTTATGATTGACAATCTTAAATATCAAATATCATTGTATTAGTCACATGCTCCGAATACAACAGATGTAGACCTTACAGTGAAATGCTTACTTACAAGCCCATAACCAACAATGCAGTTTAAAAAAATACGAATAACAATAAGAAATAAAAGTAAAAGATAGTTAAATAGCAGCAGTAAAATAAAAATACAGAGACTATATACACGCGGTACCTGTTACAGAGTCAATGTGCAGGGTTACCAGTTAGTCGAGGTAACTGAGGTAATATGTACATGTAGGTAGAGTTATTAAAGTAACTATGCATAGATAATAACAGAGAGTATTCCCTTAGGGGGAATAGGTTTAGTCGTGCCCTCTTCACGACTGTCTTGGTGTGCTTGGACTGTGTTAGTTTGTTGGTGATGTGGACACCAAGGAACTTGAAGCTCTCAACCTGGTCCACTACAGCCCCGTCGATGAGAATGGGGACGTGCTCGGTCCTCCTTTTCCTGTAGTCCACAATCATCTCCTTTGTCTTAATCACGTTGAGGGAGAGGTTGTTGTCCTGGCACCACATGGCCAGGTCTCTGACCTCCTCCTTATAGGCTGTCTCGTTGTTGTCGGTGATCAGACCTACCACTGTTGTGTCATCTGCAAACTTAATGATGGTGTTGGAGTCGTGCCTGGCCGTGCAGTCATGAGTGAACAGGGAGTAAAGGAGGGGACTGAGAACGCACCCCTGAGGGGTCACTGTGTTGAGGATCAATGTGTTGTTACCTACCCTTGTTACCTACCCTTACCACCTGGGGGTGGACCTTCAGGAAGTCCAGGATCCAGTTGCAGAGGGAGGTGTTTAGTCCCAGGGTCCTTAGCTTATTGATAAGCTTTGAGGGCACTATGGCATTGAATAATGAGCTGTAGTCAATGAAGAGCATTCACACATAGGTGTACCTTTTGTCCAGGTGGGAAAGGGCAGTGTGGAGTGCAATAGAGATTGCATCGTCTGTGGATCTGTTGGGGCGGTATGCAAAATGGAGAGTGTCTAGGGTTTCTGTTATAATGGTGTTGATGTGAGCCATGACCAGCCTTTCAAAGCACTTCATGGCTACAGACGTGAGTGCTACGGGTCGGTAGTCATTTAGGCAGGGTACCTTTGTGTTCTTGGGCACAGGGACTATGGTGGTCTGCTTGAAACATGTTGGTATTACAGACTCAGACAGGGAGAGGTTGAAAATTTTAGTGAAGACACTTGCCAGTTGGTCAGCGCATGCTCGCAGTACACATGCTGGTAATCCGTCTGGCCCTGCGGCCTTGTGAATGTTGACCTGTTTAAAGATCTTTATCAGACATTGAAAGTCAATATATTAAAAAAAAGAGTTCTTAACAGCGTGTGTTTTTATTTTACCCTCGCAGGTGTCGGCTGCGGAGAGCGTGATCACACAGTCGTCCGGAACAGCTGGTGCTCTCATGCATGTTTCAATGTTATTTGCCTTGAATTGAGCATAGAAGTAGTTTAGCTCGTCTGGTAGGCTCATGTCACTGGGCAGCTCTCGTCTGTGCTTCCCTTTGTAATCTGTAATGGTTTGCAAGCCCTGCCACATCCGGCGAGCGTCGGAGCCGGTGTAGTATGATTCGATCTTAGTCCTGTATTGACACTGCCTAAATATGGTTTCTATCAAAGGCTTGTCTGCAGTTGATGAGGAAGGGGAGTTGTATTATGATCATGGGAACTTGCAATCGAGAGTTGTGCTTCAGTTGATGTTTCCGCTGAGAATCTTGGTGAAATATCACTGCCTAGTAAGAAAGTTAGGTTTTTCTGAGGAGTACAGAAGAAGTAAACAATAACAAACCACTGTGAGGGGAATCAACGTCCTTCTTATGTTCCCCAATAAACATTGAGCCAGTAGCCAGATGTGACTGTGATACAGTAAGATTTTACAGTCCAGACAGACGTGGGTACTCCTCCCCTCCAGATGACCCTCCACTAAGCTCAGACAGACAAACATTTTATGGTGTAGTTGCTTGAGGGGGATTTCAAACAGGATGTTGCTCATGTAGCAGACATGCGTCGGTTATGGTCAGGTGGTAAGGTAACCCTACCTGCAAACTTCAAAGCCAGTGTCTGCCCTTGGCTCAATTGAGAATTTCCTATTGGTCTAATGGTCTACGATGTTGGTTGCTCCCGTGCGTGACCCGGGGGCATTTCCTGTGAGTTGGACTCACTTGAAATCTTAATCCATTTGAAAATCTTCATAAAAACACACTTTTCTTGTTACTCAGCAGGTACACAGCTTTTCTTTTCAAACTTGGCATTGAGCAACTTCTGAGTTGTTTTTTCCTTTTTTCAAAGAAATAATGTGAAGAGGTTCAGCTTGACTTTCCTTGAGTTGGTGTTAGAATTGTCCACTACAGATATTTAAAGGGATACTTAAACAGATTTTGGCAATGGTGTCGTTTATCTACTCCCCCAGAGTCAGATGAACTCGTGGATACCATTTGTTTGTCTCTGTGTCCAGTATGAAGGAAGTTAGAGGTAGTTGTGCTAACTAGTGTTAGCATTGGCTCGCGAAACTACCTCTAACTTCCTTCGTACTGGACACAGAGACATACATTTTTTATCCACGAGTTCATCTGACTCCGGGGAAGTAGATAAAGGGCCCCATTGCCAAAATCCTGAAGTATTCCTTTAAAAGCTACTTTCCCCAACAGGCAACACCTGTGTGAAGTGGAAATGATCTTGTCCTTAACCTTTAATTTTCCATTTAAAAACGTGGGATATGTGAATTGAGGTCTATGGAGAGTCAGCCGAGTGAGATGAATAGGCAATGAACCTGCTGTTTGAGCCGGTGGAAGGTTCTTCATTTCAGGGCTGTTTTAAGCCCTTGTCCAATGAGATGAGGGAGATTTAAAGACATTTCCTCATGAAAATGTCCTTATAACCAGGGTGCAGTCTACTAGCAATATCCTGTCTTGAGTTGAATGCATTACGTCAGTAGAAAACATCCAGTGGCATCATGCCCATAAGGGGCACAAGGGCACATGCCCCCCCCAGATTCAAATGTTTTTTTTTTATAAAAAAAAATTTATTAACGTTTTCAGATGTTAAATTAATTAATACATTTCATTTAGAAGCCCAAGTTTTATCATAATTATTTACAAAAAGATCTGTAAGCTGTATTGGACCAGACAAAGAGTTGGTGTAAAGCAGACTGCAACAGGTTTTCCTCTAGGATTTTGGATGTGTTTTAAACTCCCCAGTCCTTAACGATTACAAGCATATCCATACCATGATGCAGACACCACCATACTTGAAACTAAGGAGGCAGTTACTCAGTGATGTGATGTGTTGGATTTCCCCCAAATATAAGGCTTTTTATTTAGGCCTAAAATTGTATTCCTTTGCTGTGTTTTTTCCAGTATTACTTTGGAAATACTGCCTTGTTGCATACAGGATGCATGTTTTGTATATTTTTTATTCTTCTTTTCACTCTGTCATTTAGGTCATTATTGTGGAGTCGCTACAATGTTGTTGATCTATCCTCAGTTTTCTCCCATCACAGCCATTGATCTCTGTAGCTGTTTTAAATTCACCAATGACCTCATGGTGATATCCCTAAGCAATTTCCTTCCTGTCCTGCAGCTCAGTTCAGAAAGACGACTGCATCTTTGCTGCGTCTGGGTAGTTTAATACATCATCCACAGCATGCTTAAAGAGATATTCCATTTCTGATATGGTTTTGTTACCCATCTACCAATCACTGTCTTTCTTTTATGAGGTTTTCGAAAAGCTCCCTAGTCTTTGTAGTTGAATCGGTGCTTGAATTTCAATACCTGACTGACCTTGCATATGTTGTATGTATGGCGAACAGAGGAAGGGGTAACCATTCAAAAATCATATCAACCTGATTATTTCACGTAGAGTGAGTCCATGTAACTTATTATGTGATTTGTTAATACAAATTGTTCTTTACTTTTCACTTTGACATTATGGAGTATTTTGTGTAGATCAATGAAAAAAAAGCACAATTAAATGTATTTCACCCCACTTTGTAACGCAACAAAATGTGAAAAAGTGGGGTGAGTTATAACACTAACTGTATTTTTTCGCCTTTATTTAACCAGGTAGGCTAGTTGAGAACAACTTCTCATTTACAATTGCGACCTGGCCAAGATAAAGCAAAGCAGTTCGACACATACAACAACACAGAGTTACACATGGAGTAAAACAAACATACAGTCAATAATACAGTAGAAAAATGTATGTAGTCTATTGATTCCTTCTTGATGAATAAATACAACAAAAATGTTTTGTTGTTTCTCTGTAGTACTAGCCACCTAGGAATTGTCTTAAATTGGCTTAGATTGCCAGCTAGATAGGTTACCAATCTCCCAACCTAGCTACCATGCCATTTCAGGCTATCAATCAAGTTAGAGTAGCTTGTCTAATTATCTTAGCTGGCATGCCTGCTGGTAATGTTGCTAGAATTTCAAAAAAATAAAATAAAAAATGTGCTTTAATTCTTGGGTTATAATACTATATACCAATGTAGGCTATAAAAACAAAGAGAGTTGTACATTCTATATTCAAGCTCCCAGTAATTTACTGTGTAAACCACCAATGTTTCGGCATCACTGTGCCTTCTTATCACTGTCCCTTCTTCAAGAAGGCACAATGATGCTGAAACGTTGGTGGTTTACCCAATAAATTACTGGGAGCTTGTATATAGAATGTATGACTCTCTTTATTTATTTTTTCATATCCTACAGTTTACTCGACATTAGTCAGCACCCCTACTAACTTTTTGGGGTATGCACCAGCTCATGCTTTTTATTAGATTATATGTCAGTGAGGCAGTAGTACTAAACTCCTGAGACATTAGAGTTCTTAAAAAATCAAAGTGCATCATTAATTAAAATGACAATTGAACCGGGCCTCCCGGGTGGCCCACCAGAGTCTCTGGGTTCGCGCCCAAGCTCTGTCGCAACCGGCCGCGACCGGGAGGTCCGTGGGGCGACGCACAATTGGGCTAGCGTCGTCCGGGTTAGGGAGGGTTTGGCCGGTAGGGTTATCCTTGTCTCATCGCGCTCCAGCGACTCCTGTGGCGGGCCGGGCGCGCTAACCAAGGGGGCCAGGTGCACGGTGTTTCCTCCGACACATTGGTGCGGCTGACTTCCGGGTTGGAGGCGCGCTGTGTTAAGAAGCAGTGCGGCTTGGTTGGGTTGTGCTTCGGAGGACGCATGGCTTTCGACCTTCGTCTCTCCCGAGCCCGTACGGGAGTTGTAGCGATGAGACAAGATAGTAATTACTAGCGATTGGATACCACGAAAATTGGGAAGAAAAGAGGATAAAATTAAAATTAAAATAAATTTAAAAAATGACAATTGAACAGGTAAAGGTATAGAAACCCTATATAGAAAAATGAACATATTTTTAGATAGATTTAGGAATAATGATTATGGCTCTGGATTGCAGGAAAAGGGAAAACATTGAACAATTCTAAATTCTCTTCACTTCGTGCCCCCTCTAAAACATTGGGTGCTGAAAACACTCCTTGGATTCTGTCTTTTTTCTCTTTACCCCCCTACCTGAATTACATTTCTTCCCCTTTGGAACATTCCTCTGGTAGAGAAATTAAGATATTTTGACTCAACTTCAAACACACTCTTCAGTAAACATCCACTGTAGAGAAAGTGCTTCATCTGTGCCTCTGGGATATTATTAAGCATCTCTGGTAGCTCCTACTCCAGAGGAGCACAGGTTAATAGAGACAACTCCTGTCTTTCCGCCTGCCATCCGCATAACAATCCTGTAACCTGGATCTGGCGATTGACGATGTGCATCATTGTTGTGGTCAAACATGCCCTGAGTGGATAACATTTTTCACCAAAACATGCTTTAACGATGCAATTTGTTTTAGAATTTTCACGTCGGACTCTGTCCATAATTACGCTGGTATGGTGTATCTGTGCTGCACAGGTGTTTTTAATCATTTCGGCAAAATGCAACTTAGTAGCCCTGACCTTTTCCTCACCTCCCTCCGTCCTCAAAATGAGTTACATAAGCTATGACATCCATTAAAATCTTCACAATTGCTCTGTTCATTATTACCACTGCTATTCCTCATTCCCACTCAGCTTCGGTAATGACCCCCACATTCCTGATGAATGAATGCATTAATGCCGCAGGAATGATGTTGATAATGAATGATGCTGACAGCTTTATGCACTTTTATTTTTGGGGGGATGAAATAGGAGATTTCCTGTAGCTCTACTCAGTGTATGTACTAGCCATTATGTTTTGGTGAACAGTGAAATAAGTGCAGTTAAGCAAATGAATAGTATGTACAGTATATATAATGCTATATTAATACACACAAATAAAGTCATTAGCTGGTCATTGAGTTTTCCATTACTAAAATGTGCATAGGCTCACCGGTTTGTGCTGAATGAACTGATTGGAAGTCATATAAAGTGTGTTACTGTACAATACTCAAAGTTCACTGAGATTTGTTCCAAATTAACCACCCAGACTGCACCTTATATAATTACACCTTATGTTGAGGTCAGACGTTTGCATACAATAGATTTTGATTCCAATACATTTCAAAATGCAGTTTATTATTACATGATATTGAGAAAGAAACATCAAAGGTGGTTGGTTGTAAAAAATGTCACCGCTCAATTGCCTAAAGACAATTATGCATTCAGTACGCGGTTCAACTTCCTAAATTTCCCCCCAAAAATGTAATGGAAAGAGCAGGTGTTCTTAATGTTTTGTACACTCAGTGTACGTGAATGTGAATAACCATGTACATCAGTGATAAGCCAATATCATTAGATACTGTTGATACTGTAGATACTGTCTGATATCTGTATTATGAGAGTATTGGTGATTTTAACATCAAATGAAGTTGCGTCGATATAATTTTAAAATCTAATATATGTTTTAATTGTTACCCTTTGTCTTTGCTGGTCGCCATGGTGTGACTCGAGCTACAAAGCACTTTTATTTTTACAATAAATGCCTTTTATAGAGCATAGACGGATTCCACCTCAGCCCCTGGCTGAAAGGATCAATGACAGATAGTTACCTCTGCATAAATTCATTTGGATTTAGTTGTTTTTCTGTTCAATCCAGACAGAAGATTAACAAGGCATTTTAATATTCTGTTTGATGAGCATTGTACTCAGTAGGATACTATAACATGTCTAGCTAGTCTCTGTTATAAAAAACATGAATGATTCAAGGCATGATACCTCATAACCAAAGAGTCAGATTTATTGCATTCAAACATTTAGAATGGGCATTTAAGTGCATCAGAATAAAAGGATAACATTAGTCTCCAGGGTGGAGTACAGAGTAAACTGGCTTCCTATTGTACGCTAAATCATGACTTGAAACACAACTCTGAAAGAAATGTGAATAATAGATAACAAACCTAGTGAGAAATGCTATGTGTGTGACCAAGTGATTTTTACTCTTGCCAATGCGTGTGGGGCCTACATGACAAATTACTGCCTCATGAACACAGTCCGTAAATCCTCAGTTTTTCCCATATCACTGATATTCTGATTGAAAGACCCAGCTCTGGTGAGCAGCATTAAGCCAGAATGGAGGTGGAAGTCCTCATTAAAAGATGATCAACATTATTACCAGGGATATTGATGGCTGTTCTGCTGTCAATCAAAGCTCAGTGGCGATACATCAGAGCGTTGCTATGCTTGCTCCCCTTATCCCTAACTACCACATCATCGATTTAGAACTGCTTGCTATTCATTACATTAATGAATGGGAACAGCAGAGCACTAGTGGGAGTCAGTGTAGGCCTGCGTCCAAAATGGCCCTCTACTCCCTCACAGCCATATGGGCCCTGGTCAAAAGTAGTACACTGTAAAGGGAATAGAGTGCCATTTGGGACACAGCCTGCCTTGGATGTTAGAGAGGTGGCTGAACTCAAACATGCAAGATGATCTAATGTATTCGTTTTAATGTGGCGTGAGTACGGTCACAGGTGCTTCGCAACAAATACCACCGCCAGAGAGAGAGCCAGTCTGTCAGCAGAAGATCTTCATTACTGCATTCAAAGGCAGGGCCCTCTGGCTGAGCGTAAACAGCCAGCAGCATGAAACGGCAGCAGCTCCTCCACTGTGGGATAAAACAACATAACCCCTCATTCCATATCATGACATTAGCATACAGTGTATTATTCATGAGGTTTCTGCTTCTAGATTTGCACACTTTTTAAATTGTTTTAAAGGATGGATCTCTCCTGTACACTTAGGTTTACAGTATTCACTGAATAAAACATGTCTTCCCAGGCGAGGGTAAAGAGGAGGATTGTTCTGTATACAGATCATTGTAGGGGAAGAAAGGATGAAAGAATCCACTAAATGTATGGTATCAAATATACTATTGGGATATGTATCTATACACAGATGTAGGATCTTAATTTGATCACCCTGTTGTAGGAGAACTTTCCTGCAACCCCTGCAAGTAGGTCCATTCATTATAATCCACGTAATAATTCACATTTCCTGTTCCTGCAGGATTATTTTCCTGCTGCATCAAACTGGCTCGAATTAAGATTCAACATCTGCACGTGCCGCTGCCACATGCCTTTACAAATGATCACTTGGAGAGAGAGATCTATCCGGTACATTCTGAAATCCAAGAGGAATCAGGGATGTCTATGGCTTCTATTAAATGTTGTCTTTCACTCACTTTTCCCAAGGTAGAACAGCATGTGGATGTTTGTCAGAATGTGTGTGTGCAAGCATGGGTGAGTGAATACATGCATTAAAAATGCATGTTTTTGTGTGTTTAAATGTGTGTCTGTGGCATGTGTACATGCATATGCACCTGCGTGTGTCATAAGGTGGTCCCTCCTACTGTACTGTAAGCTGAGTAACAGAACTGTGCTTTACGCTGGGTAACAGAACTGTGCTTTACGCTGCGTAACAGAACTTTGCTGTAAGCAGAGTAACAGAACTGTGCTGTACGCTAAGTAACAGAACAGCAGGAGTGTAAGCACTCTGATGCTCCTTGGAAAGGCATCTGTCTTCCAGGTGAGGGGATGCCACTTCATTCTTCCTTTGACACTTTGGCCACGTCCCACCAGTGCTAATTGTCGGCATCGTTAGCTCTGACAGCCTGTGTCCTGCCAGGACCAATTAGAGACCTCCGTGTTTTAGCCTAATGAGGCTTACATTCTGACCACACCGCGCGCCTCGAGTGTGCGAGTGTTGCAAAATAAATGTACGCATACATGTCATTACATAAATGCACCCACACTGCTTGCGTGCATCAATGAGCGTCTGCATAGCCAGGTGCTAAAATAGAACTTGGTTCTATTTGTGATGCTTGAAGCGCTGCAAGTCCAGCCTCTCCCATCTCCTCATTGGTTTTTAGGAGCATATACCCACATGGGTGATTGAAAGATGAACTGAGGTCCACTCTCTAGTCCAGTAGGTCTTGGTAATGCACCTTAAAGTTGGTTGCCAACCGCCATAGAAAGTCAAAAGAAGAAGAAGCCTGAAGGACGAGAGATTTCTAGAAATTAACTTGGTTTACCCTTTTATCTGTGGATTAAATGTCGGAGTAGAGGACCTTGTGCATTTCAGGTAAAATAACAAGCCAATGTTTATGTCCCAGGACAAATTAGCTAGCAACAGCAAGCTAGCTAGCTAAATTGCCATAAATGTTTTTTGACCTGTCCAAAATGAATATATTTGGTTCAGAGTTCGTTTTGATATTTCAACCTGTGTGTCCTGATCACGTTGGTTGTGGGTGGACAAAATCAACAAAAAAGCTTGCGGTCTTTTAGCACTGGGTCAACCTTTCATGACGCATGGCCTGGAAATACAGTAACTAGACAAACAAGTAAACAAGGGGGAAAGAGCAATCTGGTTCATCAATGCAATAGGCTACACCAGGTTTCCCTGAGAATGTGTTGTGTGGATACTTGAAATGTGGCTGGAAAATGTGTCACTGACTAGACTAAGAATGTTACAGGTTGACCTTTTACACTCAATCCATGTACAGTAAAAGTTTTACTGTACTGTAGTAATCAATATGATATGAGATGGATATCACAGATTGGGGTTACACAGCAGATGTATTTTCCTTTAGACTGAGTTTCCCACATTTTTGTAACACTAAGGCAATAATCAATATTGACAGTTGAAATGTAATCCTGGGCTGGATTTAAAAGGATGGTCTCGCTCTTGGTCGTGGTTTTGAGTTGGTTGTATGCAAATCCATGGAGTTGGTTGGATTGCTGGGAGCGTACTCTCTCCCCTTCCACATGTACAGTTCCCCCTGCTCTTGCTCCTCTGTTTGAACTCAATGGGCCAGTGGTAAGTGCTGCACTCTCACGTTCTCATGTTCATACATTGGCTCTAACAGTAGTCTGACAACCTATCGACTGGTCAGAATGGTTTCATACAGTATCAGATACATGTATATTCAGTAAGGATAAGGATGGGCTGGGGGAAAATCTGTCGCACAGGGATTGCCTTGGCAGCTTTCCTACTGTGTATCTGTCCTTCATTGTCAGCACAGGACTGTTTTCTTCATTTCGCTCCCACCCGCACCCGCAGCTTTTCATACTGCACCCCACCAGCACCCTGCTGGCTTTCTGTCCGACTCACACCCATGACCGGGTGGGAGTCTTGCTCCTACCGTCTTATAGGCAGAAACTCAAACAGGATGTACCCGTGACTAGAACCATTCAACGCTGGTCTGACCAATCGGAATCCACGCTTCAAGATTGTTTTGATCACGTGGACTGGGAAATGTCCCGTTTAGTCTCAGAGAATAACATCGATCTATACGCTGACTCAGTGAGTGAGTTTATAAGGAAGTGCATTGGAGATGTTGTACCCACTGTGACTATTAAAACCAACCTAACCAGAGACCGTGGATGGTGGAATTGGCACAAAACTGAAAGTGCAAATCACCGCATTTAACCATGGAAAGAGAACTGGGAATATGGCCGAATATAAACAGCATAGTTATTCCCTCCGCAAGGCAATCAAACATGCGAAATGTCGGTATAGGGACAAAGTGGAGTAGCAATTCAATGGCTCAGACATGAGATGTATGTGACAGGGTCTACAGGAAATCACGGACTACAAAAAGAAAACCAGCCACATTACGGACACCGACATCTCACTTCCAAACAAACTAAACACCTTCTTTGCACGCTTTGAGGATAATACAGTGCCACCGTCGCGCGGCCCGCTAACAAGGACTGCACCCCCCCTCTCCTCCTCCGTGGCCGACGTGAGTAAGACATTTAAATGTGTTAACCCTCGCAAGGCTGCTGGCCCAGATGGCTTTCCTAGCCGCGTCCTTAGAGCATGTGCAGACCACCTGGCTGGTGTGTTTATGGACATATTCAATTGCTCCCTATCACAGTCTGCTGTCCCCACATGCTTCAAGATGGCCACCATTGTTCCTGTACCCAAGAAGGAAAAGATAACTGAACTAAATGACTACTGCCCCGTAGCACTCACTTCCGTCATCATGAAGTACTTTGAGAGACTAGTCAAGGATCATATCACCTCCACTTTACCTGCCACCCTAGTTTGCATACCGCCCCAACAGGTCCGCAGACGATGCAATCGCAATCACACTGCACACTTCCCTATCCCATCTGGACAAGAGGAATACATATGTAAGAATTTTGTTAATTGACTAGAGTTCAGCATTCAACACCATCCTCCAAGCTCATCATTAAGCTGGAGGACCTGGGTCTCAACCCGGCCCTGTGCAATTGGATCCTGGACTTTTTGACGGGCCGCCCCCAGGTGGTGAAGGTAGGGAACAACATCGCTACTTCGCTGACCCTCAACACTGGGGCCCCACAAGGGTGCGTGTTCAGCCCCCTCCTGTACTCCCTGTTCACCCATGACTGCGTGACCATGCATGCCTCCAACTCAATTATCAAGTTTGTAGATGACACAACAGTAGTGGGCTTGATTACCAACAACGACGAGACAGCCTACAGAGAGGAGGTGAGGGCACTCGGAGTGTGGTGTCAGGAAAACAACCTCTCACTCAACGTCAACAAAACAAAGGAGATGATTGTGGACTACAGGAAACAGCAGAGGGAGCACCCCCCTATCCAATTCAAAGGGACAGTAGTGGAGAAGGTGGAAAGTTTTAAATTCCTTGGGATACACATCACAGACAAACTGAAAGGGTCCACCCACATAGACAGTGTGGTGAAGAAGGTGCAACAGCGCATCTTCAACGTCAGGAGGCTGAAGAAATTTGGCTTGTCACCTAAAACCCTCACAAACTTTTAGAGATGCACAATCGAGAGCATCCTGTCGGGCTGTATCACCGTCTGGAACTGCAACTGCACCGTCCTTAACTACAAGGCTCTCCAGAGGGTTGTGCGGTCTGCACAACGCATCACCGGGGGCAAACTACCTGCCCCCCAAGACACCCACATCACCCGATGTCACAGGAAGGCCAAAAAGATCATCAAGGACAACAACCACCCGAGCCACTGCCTGTTCACCCGTTACTATCCAGAAGGCGAGGTCAGTACAGGTGCATCAAAGCTTGGACGGAGAGACTGAAAAACACCTTCTATCTCAAGGCCATCAGACTGCTAAACAGCAATCACTAACTCAGAGAGGCTGCTGCCTACATAGAGACTCATACCACTGGTCACATTAATAAATGGATCACTAGTCACTTTAAACAATTCCACTTTAATAATGTTCACATATCTTACATTACTCATGTCATATGTACAGTATATACTGTACCTTATACCATCTATTGCACCATGCCTATGCCTCTCATCCATATATGTATATATGTACATATTATTATTCCTCCCTTTAGATATGTGTGTATTCGGTTGTTGTTGGGGAATTGTTAGATTACTTGTTAGATATTACTGCACTGTCGGAACTAGAAGCACAAGCATTTTGCTACACTCGCATTAACATCTGCTAACCATGTGTATGTGACCAATAAAATTTAATTAGATTTTTTACAGCAAGAACTGGTCGCAAACCCAACCGCAGTCCCGCAATGTTATTTTAGGTGTATGTGATGCGGCTCACTTGCCAGCCATGGTCCCAGCAATTTTGCGCCCAGTAGGCAATATCAAATGTGCAAAAATGTTTTAGGGATTATGTTAAATTACCAGAGATTCTCACGTGGCCCATTATATTAGGCTATCTGTATTACTGGGCTATATCAGCCAATATGAAAGATGTAGGTTGAAGAGAGCAGAGTTGGAGAGACTTTCTCTTGAGCTATTTTTATGGCCTACCTTGTAGGAGTGGGAAGATTGTCAGATGAAATATGGGTGATAAATATTTATTTCCAGGCAATGTAGTAAACTATAGCCTAATCATATTCAGGAAGTAGCCTACATTTCCTTGGAAATATAAATGGCCCGTGCTTCTCCGCCCATGCAAAGGCTATAGCCTACTACACACACACCTGATCTTGCATGTATGTCTACTGAGCTTGAAGCAGCAAGAATGATGAAAGCTTGCTACGTTTTGCATATAGGATATAGCTTACCTTTTAGAAGGACGATTTGCAAGCAGACAAATAAATGTGTAATCATTACTTAGTGAAGGTTAAAAGGCGCAACGCTTGCTCACCATAGTAGCCTATTATATGCACGGTGTTGTTCCTTTTCAATGATTACATTTTCTGATTGCACCTCGACTCACGTTGGTTGACACTGTAGTAAACTAGTCTAATAATACTTAAATAAATTTCATAATTACGTTACGATTCTCTGCCCATGTATGCAGGCTACTCTATTTCAATGAGACCACATAGGTACTTGCACTCGCAAGCCCAACTACAGTAGGAGAGGAGAGGTATGCTATGGAAGTTGAAACAGCAAATTCTGAGTGTGGATAATGCAAAATAGATGTGCTTTTAATACAATAGTTAGGATAATGCAAAATAGATGTGCTTTTAATACAATAGTTAGGATAATGGATACAAAACAGAAAGACGAACGTTTCCAAATAATCTGCAGGACAACAAAAATATTTGTATTGCAAAATCATCTGTCTGACCGCTTGCTCCCACCCGCAGCATGAAAAAAAACGACCATGCTGCAATGATCTCTGTCAGGACCAGCAGGGCAGCCCTCTACTTCATTCCACAATGAGATTTGAAATGTGGAAGCATCTTTTTTTTAAGGGAGGATATTGCAGAGATAAAGAGAGAGAGAGAGAGAGAGAGAGAAGTGGGATGTGTGATAGCAAAGACATTCATGATCAGATACAATTGATTCCAATGAGGTTCTCTAGATAAACTGTACAATTGTTCAACCTCTTTTTCAACAGGTAGTTGTCATCCCAAAACTTCTTGATCAATATTGAAAGACTGGAGAATTGAAGATCACATATGATCACCTATAGCCATATTCAAAAAACTATGTTTGATTTTTTTTTTTTTACCTACAATTTCCCCAAAAATATGGAAGCCCATTCCCAACACCTTTGATGTTTTATAATCTCAATACTATCTCCTAATTTTGAGATACTATTAAAATATTTAGAGATTCTATCTAAACATTTTGAGATCGTAGATCATACATATAGCATATGTTTCTTAATTTGTAGCGTTGTTTGGCAATTTCCATCTATCCATGTTGCAGAGATCAGCACAGCAGACCCTCCTCAAATGTGTGGCGAGCAGGCATTTGCCCCAGAACTTTTGATTTGGTTTAATAAAAATAATTGACACAAAAGCATTCAAATTGATTTGCTTCATAATTGGTCAACTCGTGCACAATTACTCTTTGCTTGAGTGTAATTAAGCAATAATGCACGAGGGGGTGTGGTATATGGTCAATATACCACGGCTAAGGGCTGTTCTTATGCATGACGCAACGTGGAGTGCCTGGATACAGCCCTTAGCCATTTTATATGGGACATATACCACAAACCCCCGAGGTGCTGTGGTAAACTGTTCACCAATGTAATTAGAGGAGTAAAAATATATGTTTTGTCATACCCGTGGTTTACAGTCTGATATACCACGGCTGTCAGCCAATCAGCATTCAGGACTCGAACGATCCAGTTTATAATCAACTGTAGCCTACTGGTAACAACTAGAGCTCTGCTACCCGACCCGAGCCCGACGGGCCCGACATCATATATTGAGTTAGGTCGGGTAGGGCCTGTTTGTATGTCGCCAGATTTTGAGTTATTTATTCAACCTACTGTAACATCTTGAACATGAAGACCACTACAATGATATCTATATCCCTGGCCCTCAATGCTCAACTCAGCCAATCTTCCCTCTTCTCCCTGTTGGAATGGATTGCTTGGTCCACACCATGCTCACTCACTCCTCCATATTATTAGCACCAAGGAATAAGCATTGTGCAACCAAGCCACATTGCATAAAAAGCCTTTGGAAATTAGAGTAAATTATTTCCCTTCAGCTTTCAGAGTACATTTTCATATTGCATTTGTGCCAGAGGATAGCACAATGTTGCTGAAATTGACAGCGGCTTCATATGAAAGATTGGGGGAAATGAATTGGCCGGGGAGTACTCAGGTTATATGATGGGAGTACTCACATTATTTATTGCCTACTGTTGATAGGATTGCAGTTTGAATTTGTACATTGAGTGTTCAAAACATTAGGAACACATGCTCGTTCCATGATGTAGAATGACCAGGTCAATCCAGGTGAAAGCTATGATCCCTTGTTGATGTCACTTGTTAAATCCACTTCTATCAGTGTAGATTAAGGGGAGGAGACAGGTTAAAGAAGGATTTTTAAGCCTTGAGACAAATGAGACATGGATTGTGTATGTGTGCCATTCTGTCACGAGAATTTTTATCTCAACACCAGTCAAACGTTTGGACACACCTACTCATTCGAGGGTTTTTCTTTATTTTTACTATATTCTACATTGTAGAATAGTAGTGAAGACATCAAAACTATGAAATAACACATATGGAATCATGTAGTAACCAAAAAACTGTTAAACTAATCATAATATATTTTATATTTGAAATTCTTCAAAATAGCCATCCTTTGCCTTGATGACAGCTTTGCACACTCTTGGCATTCTCTCAACCAGCTTCATAGGGTAGTCACCTGGAATGCATTTCAATTAACAGGTGTGCCTTGTTAAACGTTAATTTGTGGAATTCCTTTCCTTCGTAATGTGTTTGAGCCAATCAGTTGTGTTGTGACAAGGTAGGGGTGGTATACAGAAGATAGACCTATTTGGTAAAAGACCAGGTCTATATTATGGCAAGAACAGCTCAAATAAGCTAAGAGATACGACAGTTCATCATTACTTTAAGACATGAAGGTCAGTCAATGCGGAACATTTAAAGAACTTTGAAAGTTTCTTCAAGTCCAGTTGCAAAAACCATCAAGCGCTATGATTAAACTGGCTCTCATGAGGACTGCCACAGGAAAGGAAGACCCAGAGTTACCTCTGCTGCAGAGGATAAGTTCATTAGAGTTAACCTCTCTGGTACAAGTGGGACGCAGCGTCCCACCTCGACAACAGCCAGTGAAATTGCAGGGCGCCAAATTCAAAACAACAGAAATCCCATAATTAAAATTCCTCAAACAAACAAGTATTATCCACCATTTTAAAGATAAACTTCTTGTAAATCCAACCACAGTGGCCGATTTCAAAAAGGCTTTACTGCGAAAGCACACCATGCGATTATGTTAGGTCAGCACCTAGTCACAGAAAACCATACAACCATTTTTCCAGCCAAAGAGAGGAGTGACAAAAAGCAGAAATAGAAATAAAATTAATCGCTAACCTTTGATGATCTTTATCAGATGGCACTCATTGGACTTCATGTTACACAATACATGTATGTTTTGTTCAAAAAAGTTCATATTTACATCCAAAACTCTCAGTTTACATTGGTCAGAAATGCATTGTCTCAAACAAACATCCGGTGAAAGTGCAGAGAGCCACATCAAATTACAGAAATACTCATCATGAACATCGATAAACGTTAAACATACGAATAAAGATATACTTCTCCTTAACCTGTTATGGCTGCAGGCCGGTGTCGGTACACTTATGACAACAGCCCGTCCAAGTGCAGGGCGCGAAATTCAAAAGATATTTTTTAGAAATATTTAACTTTCACACATTAACTTTTATTTGGTACTCATCCCGGATCCGGGAGCACCCCCCACAGTAAAAAAGCTGACTAGCATAGCCTAGCATAGCGTCACAAGTAAATACTAGCATCTAAATATCATTAAATCACAAGTCCAAGACACCAGATGAAAGATACAGATCTTGTGAATCCAGCCATCATTTCAGATTTTTAAAATGTTTTACAGGGAAGACACAATATGTAAATCTATTAGCTAACCACGATAGCAAAAGACACAACTTTTTTTTCTCCACCATTTTTTTCCTGCATGGGCAGCTATCACAATTTCGACTAAATAAAGATATATATAGCCACTAACCAAGAAACAACTTCATAAGATGACAGTCTGATAACATATTTATGGTATAGCATATGTTTTTTTAGAAAAATGTGCATATTTCAGGTATAAATCACAGTTCTACATTGCAGCTGCAATCTGAAATAGCGTTGGAAGCAGCCGGAATAATTACAGAGACCGACGTCAATTACCAAAATACTCATCCTAAAACATTTCTGAAAAAGACACAGCATACAGCAAATGAAAGACCAACATCTTGTGAATCCAGCCATCATTTCTGATTTTTAAAATGTTTTACAGGTAAGACACAATATGTAAATCTATTAGCTAACCACGTTAGCAAAAGACACCACTTTTTTTACTCCACCAGTTTTTTACTCCATCAGTAGCTATCACAATTTCGACTAAATAAAGATATATATAGCCACTAACCAAGAAACAACTTCATAAGATGACAGTCTGATAACATATTTATGGTATAGCATATGTTTTTTTAGAAATATGTGCATTTTTCAGGTATAAATCATAGTTTACCATTGCAGCCACTATCACAAAACTCACCAAAGCGACTAGAATAACTACAGAGAGCAACGTGTATTACCTAATTAATCATCATAAAACATTTCTTAAAAATACACAGCGTACAGCAATTGAAATACACAGATCTTGTGAATCCAGACAATATCTCAGATTTTCTAAGTGTTTTACAGCGAAAACACAATATATCGTTATATTAGCATACCACATGAGCTAACATCACCCCAGCATTGATTCAAGCCAAAAAGCGCGATAACGTTATCACCACCAAAATATATTAATTTTTTCACTAACCTTCTCAGAATTCTTCAGATGACAGTCCTGTAACATCATATTACACAATGCATATAGAGTTTGTTCGAAAATTTGCATATTTAGCGGCACAAATCGTACTTATACAATGAAAATAGTGTCCAACTACTCAAGCAATCGGTCCGGCGCCATCTTGGAAAGACTCCTATTTTTATATAAAACTATTCATAAACTTGACTAAAAAAATACAGGTTGGACCGCAATTGAAAGACAAATTAGTTCTTAATGCAATCGCTGAATTAAATTTTTTAAATTAACTTTACTGCGCAATACAGCGTGCGCTGAAGCAAGGCTACACTGAAATTAATGGCAGCTTATGCATTTAAAAATTTTCAACAGAACAACGATTTATCAGCATAAATAGTTCTTACTTTTAGATGAACTCGCATCAGAATCTTGGGAAAGGTGTCTTTTGTCCAGAACCATCGTCTTTTGGTCGAAAGATGTACTCTTGTCCTGTCGAAATCGCTGCTAACGTTCGGCATGTACCGGAAAGGTGTCCAAATCTTGAGAGCGCGTCACAAAGGAATGCCAGAAAATCGCAATAAACTGATATAAATTGCTATAAGTCGGTTTAAATTAACTACCTTATGATGTCTTCAACAACTATAACGAATAAAAACATGACCGGAGATATAGAACTGGCTAAACCAAAGCTTGGAAGGAGGCCAGTCCGACGTCCATCCTGCGTCAGGCGCACGGTCGAAAAGAAAGGTACTTCCGCCCCAAGGTCTTATATAAGGTCCCAGATTGCGCAATCGATTCCATTCAAATTGTCACCACTTACTGACATCTAGAGGAAGGCGTATGCAGTGTTTGTAGCCCCACAGCGTACACAGGGACTTATAAACTGACCTCAGAACAGGGAGTGAGATTTCTGAAATCTCACTCCCTGGCAGGAAATGTGCTGCAGAAGGAGTTATGTTTCACTCAGAGACATAATTCAAACGGTTTTAGAAACTAGAGAGTGTTTTCTATCCAATAGTAATAATAATATGCATATTGTACGAGCAAGACTTGAGTACGAGGCAGTTTAATTTGGAAACGTCAAGAAAAAAATTGTGCTAACAGCTCCCCCTATTGACAAAAGGTTAACAGGTCCAATACAGCAAATGAAAGATAAACATCTTGTGAATCCAGCCAACACGTCCGATTTTTTAAATGTTTTACAGCGAAAAGGTAGCATGCACAAAACCAACCAAACTAACCAAGAACCAACCAAACTAACCAAGAAACAACTTCATCAGATGACAGTCTTATAACATGTTATACAATAAATCTATGTTTTGTTCGAAAAATTTGCATATTTGAGGTATAAATCATAGTTTTACATTGCAGCTACAATCGGAAATAGCACCGAAGCACCTAGAACAATTACAGAGACCAAATTGAAATACCTAAATACTCATCATAAAACATTTATGAAAAATACATGGTGTACACCAAATGAAAGACAAACATCTTGTGAATCCAGCCAATATTTCCGATTCTTTAAGTGTTTTACAGCGAAAACACAATATAGCATTATATTAGCTTACTACAATAGCCTACCACACAACCCCATTCATTCAATTCAACGTTAGCGATGGCGAATAAACCAGCAAAAGATATTAATTCTTTCACTAACCTTCATAAACTTCATCAGATGACAGTCCTATAACATCATATTACACAATACATATATGGTTTGTTCGAAAATGTGCATATTTAGAGCTGAAATCCGTGGTTATACAATGTGACCATGTAGCAATTATTTTCCAGAATCTCCGTATATGTTTCTGACACTCACCTATTCTGACCAAATAACTATTCATAAACTTTACTAAAAAATACATGTTGTATAGGAAATGATAGATACACTAGTTCTTAATGCAATCGCCGTGTTAGAATTCTAAACATAACTTCAGTACCACATGCAGCTTACGTTATAGCGAGAGATCGCCCAAAATCTGGGCGCAAACTAATAGTAAACATGTTCGACAGATATATGAAATAACATCATAAATGGGTCCTACTTTTGTTGAGCTTCCATCAGAATCTTGCACAAGGGGTCCTTTATCCAGAACAATCGTTGTTTGGTTTTAGAATGGCATTTTTCCCTCTCGAATGAGCAAGCAAAACTAGCCAAGTGGCGCTAAGCTCTCCTTCGTCACCAAACGCAAAGAACGCAACACGCCTAAACTCCCGAAAAAAATTCAATAATCTAATAAAACTATATTGAAAAAACATACTTTACGATGATATTATCACATTTATCAAATAAAATCAAAGCCGGAGATATAAGACGTCTATAACGAATGCTTTTCAGAAGCCAATACTGGTGACCTTTATGCGCTTCCTGAACAAAGGAATTCTGGGGTCATGTCATTCCAAGCTCTATCTTTTGACCATAGAAATACCTAGAAACCCCATTTCACCTCTCACAGCCTATTGACAGCCTATCTAGTGGAAGGCGTATGAAGTGCATGTATACTAATAGATATCAAGCACATTTATAGGCAGGCCCTGGAACAGAGCCTCGATTTAAGATTTTTCACTTTCTGACAGGAAGTTTGCTGCAAAATGAGTTCTGTTTTACTCACAGATATAATTCAAACGGTTTTAGAAACTTGAGAGTGTTTTCTATCCAATAGTAATAATAATATGCATATTGTACGAGCAATAATTGAGTACGAGGCCGTTTGAAATGGGCACCTTTTATCCAAGCTACTCAATACTGCCCCTGCAGCCCAAAGAAGTTAATGCAACCGCTGTGTCAGATTTCAAAAAGGCTTTACGGAGAAAGCACACTTTGCGATTATGTTAGGTCAGCACCTAGCCAGAGAAACCCATACAGCCATTTTCCAGCCAAGGACAGTGTCGCAAAAGTCAGAAATAGCATTAAAATGAATCACTTACCTTTGATGATCTTCATCTATTGGCACTCCGAGGTCTCCATGTTAGACAATAAATGTTCGTTTTGTTCGATAATGTCCCTCTTTATGACCTAAAAACTCCTTTTTGTTCGCACGTTTTGTCCAGTAATCCGAATGCTTAAGGCGCGTGCACTAAGTCCAGACGAAAAGTCCCAAAAAAGTACAATAAAAGTTAGTAGAAACATGCCAAACGATGTTTAAAATCAATCCTCCGGTTGTTTTTGTTATAAATAATCAATAATATTTCAACTGGACAAAAGCTTCGTCAATAGGAAAGGAGAAACAAGTAAGGCGCGTTCCCGATCAGGGCGCATGGCTGTTGAATGAAAATTTCTACTGGCCACTGATTGAAAGTGCTGTATCTCCCTCATTTTTCAGAGTAAAAGCCTGAAACAATGCCTAAAGACTGGCCACATGTAGAGGAAGCCACAGAGCTCGTGAACTGGGTCCTAAGTCTTTGTATGGTGGATAGGCATTCAATGGAAAAACAGCCTTTCAAAATAATAGTACTTCCTGGTTGTATTTTCCTCGGGTTTTCGCCTGCCATATTAGTTCTGTTAAACTCACAGACATTATTTTAACAGTTTTGGAAACTTTAGAGTGTTTTCTATCCAAATCTACTATATGCATATCCTAGCTTCTGGGCCTGAGTAGCAGGCAGTTTACTTTGGGCACGCTTTTCCTCCGGACGTGAAAATACTGCCCCCTACCCAAGAGAGGTTAACAGCCTCAGAAATTGCAGCCCAAATACAGTGGGGAGAACAAGTATTTGATACACTGCCGATTTTGCAGGTTTTCCTACTTACAAAGCATGTAGAGGTCTGTAATTTTTATCATAGGTACACTTCAACTGTGAGAGACGGAATCAAAAAAAAAAAAGCCAGAAAATCACATTGTATGATTTTTAAGTAATTAAGTAATTAATTTGCATTTTATTGCATGACATAAGTATTTGATCACCTACCAACCAGTAAGAATTCCGGCTCTCACAGACCTGTTAGTTTTTCTTTAAGAAGCCCTCCTGTTCTCCACTCATTACCTGTATTAACTGCACCTGTTTGAACTCGTTACCTGTATAAAAGACACCTGTCCACACACTCAATCAAACAGACTCCAACCTCTACACAATGGCCAAGACCAGAGAGCTGTGTAAGGACATCAGGGATACAATTCTAGACCTGCAGAAGGCTGGGATGGGCTACAGGACAATAGGCAAGCAGCTTGGTGAGAAGGCAACAACTGTTGGCGCAATTATTAGAAAATGGAAGAAGTTGAAGATGACGGTCAATCACCCTCGGTCTGGGGTGCCATGCAAGATCTCACCTCGTGGGGCATCAATGATCATGAGGAAGGTGAGGGATCAGCCCAGAACTACACGGCAGGACCTGGTAAATGACCTGAAGAGAGCTGGGACCACAGTCTCAAAGAAAACCATTAGTAACACATTACGCCGTCATGGATTAAGTAGGAAAACCTGCAAAATCGGCAGTGTATCCAATACTTGTTCTCCCCACTGTATATGCTTCACAGAGATCAAGTAACACACATTTCACTATCAACTGTTCAGAGGAGACTGTGTGAATCAGGCCTTCCATGGTCAAATTGCTGCAAAGAAACCACTACTAAAGGACAACAATGAGAAGAAGCGACTTGCTTGGGCCAAGAATCATGGTTGCTTCCAACCGCCGTGTCTTTGTGAGATGGGGACAAGGTGAACAGATGATCTCCGCATGTGTGGTTCCCACCGTGAAGCATGGAGGAGGAGGTCTGATGGTCTGGGGGTGCTTTGCTGGTAACACTGTCTGTGATTTATTTAGAATTCAAGGCACACAACACAGCATTCTGCAGTGATACGCCATTCTATCTGGTTTGCGCATGGTGGGACTATCATTTGTTTTTCAACAGGACAATGAACCAAAACACACTTCCAGGCTGTGTAAGGGCTATTTTACCAAGAAGGAGAGTGATGGTGCTGCATCAGATGACCTGGCCTCCACAATCACCCGAACTCAGCCCAATTGAGATGGTTTGGATGAGTTGGACCGCAGAGTAAAGGAAAAGCAGCCAACAAGTGTTCAGCCAATGTGGGAACTCCTTCAAGACTGTTGGAAAAGCACAGTGTGCACAGTGTGCAAAGCTGTCTTCAAGTTAAAGTGTGGATACTTTGAAGAATCTAAAATCTAAAATATATTTAGATTTGTTTTACACTTTTTTAACACCATATATGTTATTTCATAGTTTTGATGTCTTCAATATTATTCTACAATGTAAAAAATAGTAAAAATAAAGAATAAACGAGTATGTGTGCCCAAACTTTTGACTGGTACAGTAAGTGCCTATGAACGAAGTATGATATTAGGTGTCTGGCACACCAGTTTTAGTGTGTCAAGCACTGCAACGCTGCTGGGTTTTGCACGCTCAACTGTTTCCCATTTGTATCAAGAATGGTCCACCACCCATAGGAGATCCAGCCAACTTGACACAACTGTGGGAAGCATTGGCTGGCATCAACATGGGCCAGCGTCCCAGTGGAACGCTTTCGACACCTTATAGAGTCCATTCCCTGGCGAATTGAGGCTGTTCTCAGGGCAAAAGGTGATGCAACTCAATATTAGGTAGGTGTTCCTAATATTTTGTACACTCAGTGTATAATATTACATTAAATTGATATGACATTTCATTTCTGTTTCATGTACCGACAAAAAAATCTACTTTGTATCTAAATTATACCGAATCATCTGGGACTTAGTTAAGTAAAATGTATTCATGTTTGCCAAATTCCCAAGCATTAGCTACTCACTATCAAGGATCGCAGATTCCAAGCCTACGCCAGCACCAGCCGCACCATTCTGTATGGCAGTGGAAGGAATGCTCCTTTAAGTGTGATGTCTGATAATGAGAAGATTAATCATCTGGTAGAAAGAGCAAGCATACTGCGCTTGTCTCAGGAGAAACACTGCAGAGGGCTATAAAGAGAACACCTGGGTCTACTGGGGCTCTGTACTCAGATAGGCTTTCGCTCTGTAGAGATGCTGCTTCACACTGGAAAAGGGATACTCCTCCATCGAGCGATTGCAACAAAAGAGCCCTGAGACCGGGTCACCGCTCAAAGGAAGTGTTGAGAGAAACCAATATCATTACTGGCAATGGAGGAGCATGAGCGCTCAAAAGATCAGCTGGTGAATGGAGGCCGATGGGTTTCTGCTGGGGTCAAGAGGGGCAGTGTTGTAATGATGCTGGCAGACTGCAGATGGTGGGGTCTCTTTGTTTTTATCATCATAAAACCATGGCAATGCGTTGTCTACAGAGCTGGGTGTTTGTGATACAATCTTCATTAGGCATCCATATGATACAAAACTTTGTGACAACAAAATCACTTAGGAGCATGAACAGCAGTCTGCTGCGTTTTCTTGTTTGTGTTAAATGCCTTGTTATATGTATTTGTTAAGAATGTGCTTATAACCCTGTAATTCACACAACAATGTAGCCTATCAATGGAAGATTAAGATTCTATGTTAAAGTAAAAATTATATTAATACATTACTGTTTAGTTTTTTTGCCTAGGTGACCAAAGAAATTAAACTAAACTAATTTTCAATATTTTTTTAATGTTAAGAATATTCTTAGATTTCAATTTAATTTTCAATATTTTTTTAATGTTAAGAATATTCTAAGATTTCAATTGATCCATATCAAAATATGGGGTACAGGCTGATCTAAGTAATATATTCGTCTAGCAGTCATGATTAGCTGGGAATGAAACAAAAGCCTAAGCTTAGCCGTAATGCTGGGGACTGTCAAACCTGGCGCGCCCAATGATCACTGTGCTGCTATTACTGCTCTCAAACAAACAGTTTACAACAGCAAATACACTGTGAGTCACACAAAGTATCTGGCAGGAGCATAGACAGAACTTTCTTTTGAAATGATGATCAAAGCTACGTCGACAGCATCAGGCCTAGTGGTGCACAGAACATTCATGAATACGAGACATCTGTCAGCAACTAGATAGCACTTCTATGACGGGGAGGGAGGGAGGGAGGTGACATGTGTTTCCAAACAATGAGGGACAGGCTTCAAATAGTGGCAAAGTAAACACGCCTAGCCCCATCACCAACTCATGGCTGCTTGAAATTTGTTCACAGGGAATTTCCTCTCAACATTGCCTCAAAACCAAAGGAAATAACAGGGTTCACTCCTAGAATTATGAGTCTCATGACAGTTTTGCATATCCATCTCGATGTGTGATTCTTATGTAATTTACGGCAAATAGAACCTTTTGAAGCGTTGTTCTTTTTTCTCCCTGAGTCTGCAGAACTACTCTGACCTTCCTCCAGGCAGTGTGTGTCGAGGATAAAGTCACAATGTCATCGCCGATTTAATTTTCATATTAATCAAGTAGTTTTGCATAGCACGCTCAACTGTATCTTGTTTTAAAGGGTTCTGACCAAAGAAATGGAAACAATTATCACCTGGGCCATTGGGTCAGTGTGCGGTAGCTATTTGTTCTTGGTTGGGTGTGAGGGGCATTACTTATACAGAGGTCAGTACCAGAGATGACTCTACAAAGCACAGAACACCTGCTAGGAGGCTCATATGTCTGACTACATCAGGAGGTGTGGGGAGGTCAAGGTGGAGGGCATCGCACCTGGACTATTGCAACTTTGATGAAACCTGATCAGAGCATGAAAAACATGATTTCAATGAGGATAAAAAGGTGGCTCTATGGGTTTCTCAACACTTTTCTTTTGGCCCCTGCGTCTGCAGTACCTGTGGAAATACGTTATTCATTTGGATTTACACTATAGCCAGTTGTGTCAAATTTTTATAGAACAGATTTTTATCATATATGTGATCATTCTTGTGTTATATACTGGGTACAATTTATCATTGGCACAATTGGGAGGCTACATTTATTACACAGATTACATTGGTTGAAGTGTAGTGCTGCAGAAAATAAATGGGAGTTTGTGAAATCCCTCTTTCGGGAAAAGCTTCCAAAATGCAATTATGATATGGAGCCAGTGATTAAAATCATAGAGCAACTGTGTAGAAATAAGAAATGAGACTAAACCATGAAAAATAATCTAAATATGCTCAATGTACTTGCCAAATGGCTTATGGACTCTTTTGAAACAGTGCTCCTATGTTTAACTTGAGGCAGCCACGCTTTCCCTCCAAGTAAGACTTTCTGCTTTGTTTACATCTGACATGAGATCCCTAATTTGTTGGGGGTCTGTTGTTGTTGTTGCAGGAAATCTCTCTGGGTGTTTGTTTACTTGTTGAATTGTGCGTCTGATATAATGTCATGTTCCAAGTCAGGGTAATGACGATGACATTGTTGAGAACACAGAAAAACAAGACAACAATCAGAAAAACTGTCAGCCATCTTGTCATGGTATTAATATTTCATGCTGACATGGGCGTACACAAAAGTTCTGTTTCTTTTACATAAATTATCTTGTGAATTGGAATTTCATAATCAGGAAACCAATGCATTGGATTCCTTTTCTGGCAGCGTGGTGTCAGGACAACAACCTCACCCTCAATGTGAGCAAGACAAAGGAGCTGATCAAGGACTACAGTAAAAGGCGGGCCGAACAGCCCCCCATTAACATCGAAGGGGCTGTAGTGGAGCGGGTCAAGAGTTTCAAGTTCCTTAGTGTCCATATCACCAACAAACTATCATGGTCCAAACACACTAAGACAGTCATGAAGAGTGCACGACAACACCTTTTCCCCCTCAGGAGACTGAACAGATTTGGCATTGGTCCCCAGATCCTCAAAAAGTTCTACAGCTGCACCATCGAGAGCATCCTGACCGGTTGCATCAAAACCTAGTATGGCAACTGCTCGACATCTGACCGTAAGGTGCTACAGAGGGTAGTGCGTCCGGCCCAGTACATCACTGGGGCCAAGCTTCCTACCATCCAGGACCTATATACTAGGCGGTGTCAGAGGAAGGCCCAAAAAATTGTCAAAGACTCCAGTCACTCAAGTCCTAGACTGTTCTCTCTGCTACCGCACGGCAAGCGGTACCAGAGAGACAAGTCTAGGACCAAAAGGCTCCTTAACAGCTTCTACACCCAAGCCATAACACTGCTGAACTATTAATCAAACCACACGGACTATTTACATTGACACGCCCCCCCCCCCCCCACCCCTTTGTTTTTACACTGCTGCTACTCACTGTTTATTATCTATGCATAGTCACTTTACCCCTACCTACATGTACAAAATAACTCGACTAACTTGTACCCCCGCATATTTACTCTGTCACACCCTGATCTGTTTCACCTGTCTTTGTGCTTGTCTCCACCCTCCTCCAAGTGTCGCCCATCTTCCCCATTATCCCCTATGTATTTATACCTGTGTTCTCTGTTTGTCTGTTGCCAGTTCGTTATGTTCGTGAAAACCTACCAACATTTTGTTCCCCTGCTCCTCCCTGTTTCTTGTTCCTGTTTTCTAGTCCTCTCCGGTTCTGACCGTTCTGCCTGCACTGACCCTGAGCCTGCCTGCCGATTTTGTACCTTACCCCACCTAACTGGATTATTGACCCCTGCCTGCCCTGACCCTGAGACTGCCTGCCCGTTTTGAACCCTTTGCACCCTCTCTGGATTATTGACCCCTGCCTGCCTTTGACCTCTGGTTTGACTGTCCCTGTTTTAGAAATAAACTTTTGTTTCTTCGACACTGTCTGCATCTGGGTCATACCTGAAACATGATAGACTCGGTACCAGTACCCCCTGTATAGCCTCGTAATTTGTATTGTTATCGCGTTACTTTTTATATTTATTTGACTATTTTTATTTTATTTCGTAAATATTTTCTTAACTCTTTATTGAACGGCATTGTTGGTTAAGGGCTTGTTAGTAAGCATTTCACGGTATGGTCTACTACACCTGTTGTATTCAGAGAATGTGACAAATACAATTTGATTTCATTTGATTTTCTCAAAGACCCGTGTTTCACTGTGTAAAGTGGATCCAAGGGAACATCCATGGAAGAAAATATGAATTAGTCTATGCTTGTAATCACCTCAAGACTGTGAGTCATGCTTGAACCTTTTCGCCAATGTATTAAAAGTATAACAGCACGCTAGTAGTAGATCTGCGAGGATGATAAATAGTACCCATGATGTGGATTGGATCCCCAAAAGGTGATTTAGAAATGAAAATGGAATAAGAATTTATTCTCAGAATTGGTCCAGGTAAGCGCATGTCACCTCTGGAACTGAACATTGCAGTATTCATTCTAATCCATGTGAATGAGCAAAGCAAAGGTGCCTATCATATTCTAATCACTTTTGGTTATCGCTGGTGCACCTCTTGCTTATTGTTACTGGTATGATGTGTATGCATGAGGAGGTATTGTATCAACCTCAGTGGCACGACTCTCATAAACCACTTAGGTCTGGTGAGATGGGTCACCATCACATTTCTATTCATGAGTCAAAAATGAATGAATTAATGAATAAATGCATAACAAGAATGTACTAAATTGTTACGTAAATGTCAAAGGACGTGTGCTCCGCTGAAGCTCCCAGAATTCAAACCACCAGAGAGGAAACCAGTTGACTGGCTCTTGGATGTCAGAAATTTAAAAAAGACATCTACTTTACAGCAAACTTAAACAAAGTTTCTGGAGCTTTACAGTAATCCTTGATTGTGTTCTTGAAATCTTGACAAATGTTTTGATGTTTTGACTCTGTACTCCAGTGCAGACTGTCAGCTCCCGAGTGGCGCAGCGGTCTAAGGCACTGCATATCAGTGCAAGAGGCATCACTACAGTCCATGGTTCGAATCCAGGCTGTATCACATCCGGCCCATAGGGCAGCGCACATTTGGCCCAGCATCATCCGGGTTTGGCCAGGCAGGCTGTCATTGTAAATAAGAATTTGTTCTTAGCTGATTTGCCTGGTTAAATAAAAAATGTTAACCAGGCCTTTGAGTGTGAAGTTGTAGCTACCATCATGAGCTAGTTCAAATCAAATTGTGTTGGTCAGATACACATATTTAGCAGATGTTACTGCGGGTGTAGCGAAATGCTTGTAGTTCAGCACTGAAAACAGAACGCTACAGACATGGTTTCACACAGAGGAAGACAGACTGTCCCGTGATCCAGCGTGTTATCTCTGTTTGGTCCTTCATGTCTGGCAGGATAGAGACAGAGGTCTGTGGAACATCCGGCTGCAATCTGCCTTAACAAGACAGTTGGGCTTGTATACGCTTATCACCAGCACCAAAACAGGCTGCAGCAGCAACATCTCACTGTTATTATTTATTTTGATACAAGATGTCTTTGATCTAAAGATCTGGATCTGGTGCGGCTATGATGTGGATGATGTAGCTTTATTGCACCAGTGTTGCTTTGAACCCTGCATCCTGTTATCATCCCATTGTCTCTTGTCTTAGTAATACCAACTGTATCTGAGCTCTCAACCCTTTAAAGCCATGTATCTGTGGGACCACTATTTCTGTTACAGTTTTTTACAATCACTTTGGCACTAATTTCGGAACCTTGATGTCATTTTTCAAAACTCTAGACACAAAACTCACAACCAATGATCAAAATGCACATTTTTCAAAACTCTAACACTTTTTCCAATTGCTTGGATACAATACGCATAAAGCTAAGATCATTTGTTCATTGAACTAAAATCACCTGTTCAAAATGACACAACTTAACATCAAACTATTACCATTTCAAAATGCAATTCACACATTACATCTGAGATGACTGTCTATTCATTTCATTACAATGATCTAACTATCAATTGATACAACTGCTCAAAATGATAAGTAACTGTTGCATTACTCTTAATGCATAGTTTTATGGAAACTGACAAACAATATTCCATGTTTAGATCATGAAAGTTTCAGGATAACGAGATCCATGAATTATTCACGGTGTTGTACGTTTTGCCTCCACACGTTAAGAGATGCCCTTCTGCACACCACTGTTTTAAACACCTGTTATTTGAGCATTTGTGGCCTTTCTGTTAGCTTGACACCAATTACAGTGGAACATGAACCAATTGGACTACATTATCTATGGATGTAATATTTCATCATCATTCTTTATCAGACACTGTTTCTATGGTCCCATGTACCACTTTTCCAGACCATGTTTTCGATTTGACATTACTGTACACTCACCGGCCACTTTATTAGGTACACCTATCTAGTACTGGGTAGAACCCCCTTTTGCCTCCACACGTTAAGAGATGCCCTTCTGCACACCACTGTTTTAAACAGCTGTTAATTGAGCATTTGTGGCCTTTCTGTTAGCTGAAATGAGTCTGGACATTCTCCTCTGACCTCTCTCATTAACAAGGTGTTTTGCAAAACAGAACTGCCGCTCACTGAATGTGTTTTGTTTATCGCACCATTCTCTGTAAACTCTAGAGATGGTAGTGCGTAAAAATCCCAGGAGGGCAGCTGTTTCTGAGATGCTGGAATCACCATGTGTGGCATCATGAATTATACCACGGTCAAAGTTGCTTAGATTACGCATCTTGCCCGTTGTAATGTTTGATCGAACAACATCTAAAGCTCTCTACTCTATATACTCTATATATTGAGTTGCAGGCAGCCACATGACTCGCTGTTCGAATGTAACCTTCCTTGATGAGCTAAATCAGGTCTGTAGAGCTGATGGCAAGACCTATGTCATTGTGTGGGATAATGTCAGGTTCCACCATGCTCAAATGGTGCAAGCATGGTTTCAGGCCCATCTAGAATTTACCACCCTGTACTTACCCCCATACTCTTCTTTCCTAAAACCCGATTGAGGAATTTTTCTCCACATGGAGGTGGCAGGTATATGATAGGAGCCCTCACGAACAAGCCACCCTTCTCCAGGCCATGGATGACACATGCAATGACATCACGGCAGACCAGTGTCAGGCCTGGATTTGCCATGCCCGAAGATTCTTCCCAAGATGTTTGGCTAATGAAAACATCCATTGTGATGAGGATGAGAACCTGTGGCCAAATCCACAAGACAGGGTTGAGGGAAATATAGAAGTACAGTAATCAATCCTTTGTTTTGCTTTTTACAGTAAGCCAGGTGAGGAACACTGCAGTTGACCTTTAACTGTTTTTTCTTTTTTTGTAGCAATTTTTTTTTGCTTTGATTCAAAGAAACCTATGTTGTGATTTTATTGTATTTCATCAATACATTTCATATTTAGTTCAATGATTCCACTGTGTCTGTAGTATTCTCTCTACTAGTCTTTTTACAGTGATGTATTTACATGTAGTAGCATAATGAAACATGCATCACATATTTTGTACTACAATATTTAATGATTGTACAAACAACTACACAGTGAAACTCTTGGTATCTTGTGTGTGGGTGATCTAAATGAATGTTCCTATGGTATTTCATGATAAATGTCACGTTCCTGACCTTATTTCCTTTGTTTAGTCTTTGTTTAGTTGGTCAGGACGTGAGCTGGGTGGGTGTAGTCTATGTTATGTGTTTCTATGTTGAGGTTTGTCAATTGGCCTGATATGGTTCTCAATCAGAGGCAGGTGTTTTACGTTGTCTCTGATTGGGAACCATATTAAGGTAGCCTGTTTTCACTGTTGGTTTGTGGGTGATTGTTCCTGTTCTTGCGTTCATCTGTTTTTGTGTTCTCTAGTTCGGGACTGTAGCTTCGTTGGGTTTTCGTCTGTTTATTATTTTGTTCATTATAGAAAAAGTATTCTAATAAATATGGATACATACCACGCTGCGCTTTGGTCCTCCTCTCCTTCTACCGACGGAAGCCATTACAGAATCACCCACCAAACTCGGACCAACAGCGTGGTAACGGACAGAGGCAGCAGCAGCAGCAGCGATGTCAGGAATGGACATGGGAAGACGAGTTGGACGGTAAAGGATCCCGTGCAGAGCCAGAGGAATATCGCCGCCCCAAAGCTGAGCTGGAGGCAGCGAAAGCAGAGAGGCGGCATTTTGAGGAGCTAGCTCGGCAGCAGAATCTGGACTGTTACAACTTGGGAAGAGATAGACAGGTGGTCGGTCGACCCAGGGAGAGTGCCGGAGCCCACCTGGGATTCTTTGGAGCAATGTGCGGAGGGATACCGGCAAATGGAGGCAGCACGGCGGCGCGGTAGGAAGCCCGAGAGACAGCCCAAAAAAATGATTGGGGGGGGGGGCTAAAGGGGAGTGTGGCGAAGTCAGGTAGGAGACCTGCGCCAACTTCCCGGGCTTACCGTGGAGAGCGAGAGTACGGGCAGACACCGTGTTATGCAGAAGAGCGCACGGTGTCTCCTGTACGTGTGCATAGCCCGGTGCGGTACATCCCAGCTCCTCGTATCGGCCGGGCTAGAGTGGGCATCGAGCCAGGTGCCATGAAGTCGGCCCAACGCATCTGGTCTCCAGTGCGTCTCCTCGGGCCGGTGTACATGGCACCAGCCTTACGCATGGTGTCCCCGGTTCGCCAGCACAGCCCAGTGCGGGTTATTCCACCTCCCTGCACTGGCCTGGCTACGGGGAGCATTCAACCAGGTAAGGTTGGGCAGGCTCGGTGCTCAAGAGCTCCAGTACGCCTTCACGGTCCGGTATATCCGGTGCCACCTCCTCGCCCCAGCCCAACACCACGCACCAGGCTTCCTGTGCGTCTCCAGAGTCCAGTACGCCCTGTTCCTCCTTCCCGCACTCACCCAGTGGTGTGTGTTCTCAGTCCGGTACCACCAGTTCCGGCACCACGCACCAGGCCTACTGTGCGTCTCCAGAGCCCTGTACGCACTGTTCCTTCTCCCCGCACTCGCCCTGAGGTGTGTGCCCTCAGCCCGGTACCACCAGTGCCGGTACCACGCACCAGGCTTATAGTGTGCCTCGAGAGTCCAGTGTGCCCTGTTCCTGCTCCCTGCACTAGCCTTGAGGTGCGTGTCTACAGCCCGGTACCACCAGTTCCGGCACCACGCACCAGGCCTAATGTGCGCCTCAGCAGGTCAGAGTCTGCCGTCTGCCCAGTGTCGCCTGCGCTGTCCGTCTGTCCAGCGCCGTCTGCGCTGCCTGTCTGCCCAGCGCCGTCTGAGCTGTCCGTCTGCCCAGCGCCGCCTGCGCTGTCCGTCTGCCCAGCGCCGTCAGAGCCGCCCGTCTGTCCTGAGCCGCTAGAGCCGCCCGCCAGTCAGGAGCCGCCAGCGCCGCCCGCCAGTCAGGAGCCGCCCGCCAGTCAGGAGCCGCCAGAGCCGCCCGCCAGTCAGTAGCCGCCAGAGCCGCCCGCCAGTCAGGAGCCGCCAGAGCCGCCCGCCAGTCAGGAGCCGCCAGAGCCGCCCGCCAGCCAGGACCGGCCAGAGCCGTCAGTCAGCCAGGACCGGCCAGAGCCGCCCGCCAGTCAGGAGCCGCCAGAGCCGCCCGCCAGCCAGGACCGGCCAGAGCCGTCAGTCAGCCAGGACCGGCCAGAGTCGTCAGCCAGCCAGGACCGGCCAGAGTCGTCACCCAGCCAGGACCTGCCAGAGCCGCCAGTCAGCCAGGACCTGCCAGAGCCGCCAGCCAGCCAGGAGCTGCATGAGCTACCCCTCAGTCATGAGCTGCCCCTCAGTCATGAGCTGCCCCTCAGTCCGGAGCTGCCCCTTAGTCCGGAGCTGCCCCTTAGTCCGGAGCTGCCCCTCAGTCCGGAGCTGCCCCTCAGTCCGGAGCTGCCCCTCAGTCCGGAGCTGCCCCTAGCAGACCGTTTTGTGTCTAGAGTTTTGAAAAATGACCACAAGGTTCTGAAATTAGTGCTAAAGTGATTGTTAAAAACTGTAATATCCTGAACAAAAATATAAAAGCAACATGTGACAATTTCAATGATTTTACTGAGTTACAGTTCATATACAGTTTTTTCCAACTGCTTACACACGTTTTCAAAACTGTCTCCTTTTTTCAAAACTCTACACACAATTCCCAAAACTGCACACACAAAATGCAAAATGCCTCACATCTCCTTCAAAATGTAACACTGCATTCAAAATGCCATAAACACATGTCAGAATGAAGCATTTGCATCAAATGGCAAACACTGCTTTCATAATAGTACATTTTTGGATATACCATGTAAACACTGTTGTTCTAAATCTAAAGCTCTTTGGTCTTTCATAGGCTTATATCTACATTTCAATACAATGTTCTACAGTGAAAGTCATCTGCTGAGAGGGGTAACAAGTACACTGTAAACACCAATGCAATGTAGAAACAGAAAATATTTATTAGGCCAAACATTACTGTTGTATACAGTAGTATACAACAAAACCATAAACATATGTAAACCAAAAGTATATTCTTTAGAATACAGTAAAGAACACAACTGTGTGTGTGGGGTCCCGGGGGGGCAGTCCAGGAATTGGTAGGAGGGGGGGCAGTCACCAGTGCTAAGCTACGCTTCATCTCTTCTCCGGCCTGGGTCTGGCCACAATACTTCGTCCACATCACAAGATTTTCTCTTGCCAAACATCGAGGGAAGTATCTCCTAGCATGGCATATCCATCCTTGGACAGAGGCAACCTCTATGTCCCCACATGCGTCCTCCATTGCCTGGAGAAGCGGCATGCGGGCATAGGGTTGGCGATCATTCACTTTCCAGCGCCAGGCTGAGAAGAATTCCTCTATGGGATTTAGAAAAGGTGAATATGGGGGTAGGTACAAAACTACAAATTGTGGATGGGTGGCAAACCTGTTTTGGACCAGAACAGCCCAGTGAAAACTAACATTGTCCCATAAAACCACAAATCTAGCAGGCTCCTGATCAGGGACAAGCATTGTGTAAATTGCATCCAGAAAAGTGAGCATATGGCCGGTGTTGTACGGACCCAGTGTGGCATTGTGATGGAGGACCCCGTTTTGAGTGATGGCAGCACACATAGTTATATTACCCCCACGCTGTCCAGGGACATTGGTAATTGCCCTCTGTCCTATTACGGTGCCTGGTTTTGGTGAGGTTGAAGCCAACCTCATCCACGTAAATAAATTAATGGCGAATTACATGGGGATCCAGCTCCAATACTCTCTGTAACAGACAAAAGGATATACAGATGAGTAAATATGGTATGTCTGAAGTACTGGAAGTAGTGTTGCATACATACCTCTACAAAGTCATGTCGCATATTCTTGACTCTGTCAGAGTTTCTCTCAAATGGCACCTTGTAAAGTTGTTTCATCATCACTCGGTGCCGTTGGAGGATGCATTGTATGGTCGACAGGCTTACAGCATTGATGTTGTTAAATATGGTGTCATTATTCAAGATATGCTCTCTTATCTCTCGAATACTAATTGCTTTGTTGGCCAAAACCATATTTATAATTGCAGTCTCTTGTACATCTGTAAACAAGCGTTCTCGTCCTCCATGATGTCTTTGCCTTTCCACTCTGTACAGAATTCAAACACAGTATGTGTTCAGCATAGGAACTGTAAACAATGTACAAAAAAATTTAGTACAGCATGATAACCAACCTCATTCATTCAATGCAGTGCAGTAAATGGATGGCTTAGAGTTACAAATGTTTATGCAATACTATGCAGTCATACGTATTTTACAGTACATTACTGTAATGCTAAAATAGTCATTAGATAGTTGCATACCTGTTCTCATTTCTGAAGGTTCGAATTATGAACGCCACTATAAATCGACTCAAGTTGGGCTGGACTCTCAGTCCAGCCTCTCTCATGGTCAAACCGTGGTTGATCACATGATCAACAAGTGTTGCCCTAATCTCATCAGAGATGGCTCTCCTTCCTTCTCTTCTTTGCCCTCGTCCTCTTCTTCCTCTTCCTCTCCCTCCTTCTCCTCTTGCTCTCTGTCCATTGTTGGCATCCATTGTTCAAAACAGGTAATCTGACCGTTGACCTATTTATAGGCCTATACTACAGTAAAGCAGTGATTGGTTAGTGATCAGTTAAGCTATTAGTGTTTGCACATGTGAGGCGTGTGTGTGTGACCTGGTGAATATGTGTAGCATTTTGATTGGTTGTGTTTGGAAAAGGAAAGCAAGTGACTTCCTGTTAGATTTTTGTGTTTTAGGTAGAGAATTGTGTGTAGTGTTTTGAAAAAAGTGTTTTATGCAATTGACAACTGAGTCAAAGGCTGAGAAATAGCTTATGGTTTTGGATATTTGGTGTGTAGTTTGCACTTTGAGTGAGAGGTTTCAAAAATTGTGTGACATGAAAAGATTTTGTGTGTAAGCAGTTGGAAAAAACTGTAAGAACATTTGTCAATTGAAATAGATTCATTAGGCCCTAATCTATGGATTTCACATGACTTGGCAGGGGCGTAGCCATGGGTGGGCTTGGGCGGGCATAGCCAATCAGAGCCAGGCCCAGCCAATAAAAATTAGTTTTCCCCAAAAAGGGCTTCATTACAGACACAAATACTCCTCCTCACTCCTCAGACTTTCCTGCAGGTAAAGAAGCCGGATGAGGAGGTCCTGGGCTGGTGTGGTTACACGTGATCTGCAGTTGTGAGGCTGGTTGGACATACTGCCAAATTCTCTAAAACGACATTGGAGGCAGCTTATGGTAGAGAAATTAACATTCAGTTCTCTGGCAACAGCTCTGGTGGACATTCCTGCACGTAAAGCATGCCAATTGCACGTTCCATCAAAACGTGAGCCATCTGTGGCATTGGGCTGTGTGACAAAACTGCACATTTTAGATTTGTATTGTCCCAGCACAAGGTGCACCGGTGTAATGATCATGATGTTTAATCAGCTTCTTGATATGCCACAACTGTCAGGTGGATGGATTATCTTGTCAAAGGATAAATGCTCACTAACAGGGATGTAAACAAATATGTGCACAACAATTTTGAGAAATAAGCTTTTGTGCATATGGAAAAATTATGGGATATTTTATTTCAGCTCATGAAACATAGAACCAACATTTTACATGTTGCGTTTATATTTTTGGTCAGTATAGTTCAAATTAAAGGAACAAAAGCTGTGCCTTATTTCAAAGTGGTTTGTATTTTCTTTAGAATATGACTACAGTGATCAAGTCAAGTTCCCTTGGCTAGACTCATTCTTTCAGAAGATTTTGCAGGGATGAAAACAGAATGTGTGATACAGCATTTATGATTTATTTACACTTAGAATCAAAGCTTATCTCCTAAATGGGCTCTGGAGACAGTGATCAGACATTATTCAGAGATTCATGAACTATTGCCTAACATTAGCTGAACTCCAGAGGCTGGGGTCATTCCATAGGAACACGGAGCGATAGGAATGTGTACTTGGAGATTGTCCACGAACTGATAAAACTACCTCACATTCTATACTTTGGCATCCTCCCATGGCCTCTTAATGACCAGATGCAGACAGACACTGTGTGTGTGTGTCTGTGTGTGTGTGTGTGTGTGTGTGTGTGTGTGTGTGTGTGTGTGTGTGTGTGTGTGTGTGTGTGTGTGTGTGTGTGTGTGTGTGTGTGTGTGTGTGTGTCTTCGTCGGGGTTTACCTACATTCATTAATAGTACTAATAACCTACATGCTTGAGCTGTTTTCAAAAGGCATTACAGTGTCTGATTGGGATTTTAAAAAACACATTCTGAAACCTTGCTAGACACAGGGATAGTAGAGGGAGGAGGTACCAGCCTGGGACAATATGATGAGCTGTGCAGAACCTCACTCATTCATTATTATAATCCAGATTAGGCCATTAGTTAAAGTAAAAAAACATGCCGACTGCCAATAAAACGAAAGCCAGTATTAAATAATGGCTGTAATATTGATCAATTATAATTAATATGGGCAAGGCTAAAATGATGAAGTTTGTTGTCTGTCTCACCCTAATGGGAATGTCTTGGGGGAGTTTGGTGTTTGAAGGTACGATTCAACAGCACTATACTCGATTCAAATGTGGCAGGATATTCTGAAATCCCTCAAGCCATTTCAGTGTCCTAGAATCTCTTATTGTATATGGTTATTTGTTGTGACATGTTATTGCATAATGTCTTGAATATTGTGAAAAAACACACCATCGAATTGTATATCATGTTTTTCACATTACCTTAAACCACATTTACTGTACCATCTTTAATGGTAACGTGGATATTTTTTGTCCTATGTCTCCAATTTCGAGACCAGTAAAGTCTAGTAGGCCAACCTGGACCTCCCACTGCGGTATCTGATGCCGTCACATAGTTAGTCCATAGTTGACTGGACTTGGCCCCACTCCATAACAGCCCCCCATTGTTCAGGCCAGCCAGAGAGACACAACATGCACTGCATCAATCTTCCCCCTCAGCTCAGCTGTCTATCCTCACCCTGACCAGACATAGCAGACATGGCAGTCTGCTCACAACGTCTTCTCCTCCAAGAAGGCACACACTTCTCCTTCCCTGCTGCCCCAGCGCAGATCAAAGCCATTCACACGATAAATAAACATATCAAAATGGCCAACAAAAGAGTCGGTAACTGCTCGGTGGAGGAAAAAAGAGAGCTGAATAACAACAAAGTAAGGGCCTCTTGGCCATTAGATCAGAGGCAGGGAGAAATGAGATAGAGCGTGTAGAGATGTCAAGGTAAACACGTGGGTAGAGGAGACTAGGCACCGCTACACAGGGCTACGTCCCAAATGGCACCCTTATTTATCCCTATATAGTGCCCAATGGGCACTGGTCAAGAGTTGTGCACTACATAGGGAAAATAGTGACGTTTGGGACACTGAACAGGTATTGAAGGCCAGCCATAATGATGTCACCCAAGAGCTGGAGCACTGTGGAAAAGCTAAATATGAAATTAAACCTTGATGTTAGATAGAGAAGAAGACTTTGAAAGAAGTAAACAACAGAGACATCATGACGATATGTATGTGCAGGAGCTTTGATTGGCAGCTTTGTTTACACAGCACATTTCCTCCATTGCTCAGACGTACAGTAAAATCATATTCCATTATCAAGCTTCTGACTGCAATACTGCTATTCACTCTGAAATACTTTTTCAACTGTTTTTCAAAAACAACTGCTAATATGCTATAGAGGGCTGCAGGTAGCAACCGTTTTTTATTGCTACTGGCTCATAGTCAGTCCACTAAAATAATGTATATTGGTTTATTATATGTTTTGCTTTGTAATTACAAGCATTTATGGTGTCAATAATTTGGAACCACACCTTTCATCATCACAGAAACATATTTAGATTTAAATGGAAAAGTAATGGTTTTCGATAAAGGATTCAGAATTTCTTTGCTTAACACTTTGTTTTTATGTATGAGGGCACAGGTAAAATCCATTCATGGCTCACATTTCTTAATGATGAAGAAAAATATAGGGTTTCATGGTACGATTCTGAAGTTAACTTTGATAGCAAAAATATTGAAATGAAATGGTCAACATAATATAACTGAAATATGGTTAAAAATGCCATATTTATAAAAGTAAATTGTAAATGAAAACTCACCCTGAAGAATGAGACTGTATGGGGTTGTCCAAACCGCCACATTCTATAATTTCACTCCCATTGTTCCGTCTCCCGGGTTTTGGCTTATTTTTAATATGCCAACTAAATCAGGTTGATTCAATTCAGACATGGCCTCATGCGTGGTTTCGGCTGAAGACCAGGGGGTGTCTCAATAGCTTCTGACAGGGAAATCAAAGATCAAGATGGAGTGCCGTTCTAAATGGCAGGTCTTTATTAATTAGAGGGCAGGTGGGCTAGCCTTCATGCCTTCAGCCAGGCAGAAATAGTGGCTCCCTCCACCTGTAGTGCCGTGTAGCTGCCTGCCTGCGTGGAATTTGGCTCAATAATTAATGAAGCAGAACCGCCTCCCTGTGGAGGAAGCTGGATAATAACAGTTGTAAAAGCCACTATATACACACTAAAGTACAATGGAACTTTACAGACAGGTCTTTATGGACTTTATGGACTTTATGGACTTTATGGACTTTATGGACTTCTACCCGGATGCACCTCATCACTGAGGAGTAAAGGCAGGGGTCATGAAGTGAGATACAGTATCTAGGTCTGAGACTAAAATAAGATCTAGTTGTAGAGGAACCAATCAAATGTTCACCTCTAGTTTTCACTAACTATCTTGCACTGACTCTATGCACACACACGGGACTCTACCCACACAGTCACACATACTTACACTGACCCCCCCCCCCCCCACACAGACACAGACACACACACATTTTCACACGTACCACATACGCTGCTGCTACAGTCTACTATCTATCCTGTTGCCTAGTCACTTTACCCGTACCTACAGTGTACCCAGTATGTTTATAGCTACCTCAATTACCTCACACCCCTGCACATTGACTCGGTTCTGGTATGTAGCCATGTTATTTTTACTCATTATTGTTATTCATTATTCACTGTGTATTTATTAATTGTGTCAGTATTTCAACAACAACAAAAATATTTGTACATTTGTCTTTAACTCTGCATTGTTGGAAAAGTACCCGTAAGGAGGCATTTCACTGTAATCTACACCTGTTGTTTACGAAGCATGTGGAAAAAAAGCACCAAAATAAGCTATAGGTTCTTGCAAAGAAATAGCAACCTCAACAGGAAACGAAGACTAGATACTTTATTAATGGCTAGATAAAACATATTGTTATATTAACATTCAATGCAAATGAAACCATCGCACAGATGGAGATGAGTTCCAACCCCAAAACTGCTAGCCGATGTCAAAGCGATTTCCATTCGCACGCTCTTTAAAGCACCGTGTCTGTTATGACACAAATGGAAATTTCACATTTGTCCCTCAGGAAAGCATGTGTACAGTTAGTAATTTCACATTCAACGTAATTTCATGCTGTTAGTGAACAATATGTGGGTGGT